>NW_005187850.1:181058-186953 GCF_000239375.1 Pundamilia nyererei
CATGGCCTGAAAATACTCATGTACATTTACACTTTGCAAATTTTAGGACATGCTGACAGCACCTAAAGGTTAATAAAACAAGTGTTTGAATGTTGATTTATTAATGTCAGGACTGGCTTTAGCACATAATAAACTCAGAAACTTTACTGCCAAATAGTAACAGGAACAAAAAATAGAAACAAAACAAACATATCATCATGCATGCACTTGCTTGCCTCTTTATAGCCTGTTGTTCATCACTCTAACAGACAGCCCTTGTAATTGTTCTTCTCACCAGCAGATCATAAATAACCAATAAATCACAGCCAGAGTCTTTATAAACCAATCAGCTCTGCATGTGTGTGTAGTACAGCACTTGGCTCTGAGGACCCCAAACCATATAAAATCTCTTATCTTATCTATGTTTTCTTTCCAGATTGGCTGGCAGTCACACAGGTTGCAAACACACTCGTAAACCATAAATACACACTCAGCCATTGTTCCATGTTTCCCTTGGAGCAGATGATGTATGTTATCAGACTCCAAAACCATGACATGGGCCAAAAGCCATTAGTGCTGCATGAAATAAGGGGGTGTCCCTCCTAGTCCACACAGCCAAGATACCCGCTGAGGATTGTCAGGAAAAATTATGCGTAGTATTAGTTATGACAGATGGGTTTAAATTGTAGGTTTCAACACAATCTACACAATCTGCTGGTGATTGTGGAGTTCATATGAGGACTGTTTGGTCCGCGCATCCCTGTAGGATGCTTCTTAAATGGTGTCTTGTGCAACAGATGCTATTCACTCATTAAACTCCAGTAACGCCCAGTTTCAAACATTCACACACGCTAGTAACATATTGTTACAGTCCATTTCTAGTCTGATCAAACTTTCTCCCTCTTCACTCAATCGTTGTTCATTTATCTCCATTTCTGTGTCAGTACAATTTTCTGTTGGTTCCCAGGCTGGTGCAGCAGGTGGAAGTAAACGCATCATTCAAGTTTAAGGATTTACTGCAAAAGTTAAAAAGCCACTTAAATGGTGGAGGTTGAGTTATGGAGTGGGTAGATCAGGCTGGTGAGTTTTCTTTGCAGAGATGAATCTCAGGAAGTATTTGATGATGCTGTTGACAGAGCGCTCGTCCATAAGTGCACAACAGGAAGATAAACTGATGGATCACAGGTGTGTCAGCCAGAGATCCAACAGCAGGAAGTCCTGCCACTGTCACATCTCAGACACACACACACATGCTACAAATTGAAGTCAGCTAATTGTACCTTAACTACACAGGAAGAAGAAAGCACGACTGATGTCTTTCTTCTTCCTTTTTATCTGCCCATGTGGAGCTAATTGAAGTACCCTGTAATAGAAGTAGCAAAATAATTGTAATTGTAGTATATTACTGACTTAGTAAGCTGTTAAATTACTGCATTCTCCAAAAAAGTGATAATAGTAACATACTAGACCCAGCATCGTTTTTTTAAATTATTATTATTATTTAATTGAATGAGCTTAGTATGAGTAAACAAACCCTTTACATGTATTCTTGGGAGGTCTACTAGTCGTGGTCTAAACTTAGCACTTACTTTCATAGCCTGGCCCTGTGATATAGTGTAAAGTGTTTTGTGGATCATCTTTTGTGAGGTGTGCTGCTGCGATAACAGTAATCATGATTTAACAATGACTAATGACGAGTTTAGAGAACTGGGTCAAGTAGTAGGTCAACTTTTTCATTTTCTAAAAAGTATTGTCACAAAAACAGAAGGTCGAAACGATGCTTTGCTATGTTTGTATGCAGTTGTTGTTATTATTGTTATCATCCATAAAGCAGGTTCTTTAGCTCAGTTTGTGTGTGGACACGTAATCAAAGTGAGACTGCACTCAGCTGCCACTCGCACCACACTTTTGAAAATAACAGCTGATGAAACAAGCTGTGGTTTTGTGTTTTTGTGCAATGGGCAGTGAGTTAAAATGAGTCACATCCTGTTTTCTTTCTATAGTCTAACTTTAAACTAGATTATGTAATTCTGTAAAAACCATATAGACACTGAGGAAGAACTACATATTTCATAACCTTTTTTAGATAATCATGACGTTAGCAGTTTCCTCTTTTTTCTGGAAACAAAGTGGCACTATAAAGTTTTAGACGACATCGCGGAGACGCTTGAACAAGCGCACTGTTTGGACTCAAAGAGACGACCAAAATAATGAAGCTCCTGCTGCTCATCCTCACGCTGATGACAGGTAAGACTACTGATTACTAATATTACACATTCATTATTATAATAATTTCATGTATATGATGACCAGAAATTGTTGCCATTTACAGTCATGATAAAAACAAAGAAAGCTTTAAATTTTAGATTCTGTAAATCCTAAGGGTTAACATGTCACAACATAATGAAAGGTCTTAATATTAGGTATAAACAGCCTTAGATGAACAACGACACATGATTTATTACATGACGTCATTTCAGAGAAGACATCAGCAGTGATCTTAGAGAAGCAACTGCTACTGCCCATCAATTTGTGAAGGGTTGTAAGACTATTTCAAGTCATACAATTTGAAGTCCATCATTCAAAATTTAGAGTGATTATTCATGAGTGGAAAACACCCAAGATAGCTGCCAATCTTCTCAGAGGTGAATGTCCCAACACCTTTACACCAAGGTCATCTGCAGAAACTGGACATTAATTTAAATGTTTTCTTCTTCATTTGTTGATTCATTTTTTCAAACATTTCTCTGACGTGGAGGTTTAGAAGTCTTATAATCAGAAAAATGAGCAAATTGGAAAAAAGTTGAACTGTGCTGTGAGAGTAGTGGTGCCACTCTTAACGACCTTGAGCATCTACATGAAATGAAAGCCTTCCTGATAGACCAAAAATACGAAAAGATCAGATTAATGATTGAATCAGGTTCTTCCATCAGGGCAGAGGTTTGGTCTCTAATATGTACGGGGGGTGGGGGACTCCGGGCCTCAAGGGCCGCTGTCCTGTAGGTTTTACATATCGCCTTGGTTTAACACACCTGAATCAAATGACTGGTTCATCACCAGACCTCTGGAGAACTTCAAGACATGTTAAGGAGGTATTTTTTGCCATTTAAATCAGCTGTGTTGGAATGAAGGACACAGCTAAAACCTGCAGGACACCGGCCCTTAAGGCCTGGCGTTCGCCCACCTCTGATGTAGAGACTGTCCCATCTTCTATTGTTTTGAGAGAAGAGGTTTTGACCAATTTTCAAAAAGCAAAAATCACAAACCTGTTGGAAAAGTTCAACATGCAGTTTACTCATAGTGGATCAACATCATCTCTCTCAAATCAGAAATACTAAAAATATTCAAAACAACTTTTTGTCTTTTATCTGCAGGTTGTGCTGTCGATGGTGTTAATGATGAAGATGAAGTGGAGGCATGCAAACAAGGATGGGTTCAATTCACCTGCAAATATCCTCCAGCAAATAAAAAATATGACCACGTCAATGTAGTTATTCCCAATGGAACACGCTTACAAAGCTCTCTGAAGGATGTTTGGGAAGATAAAGGCAGATTTTCTCTGTACCATGATACAAAACATAAAACTCTCGTGGTGGGCATCAGAGATCTTAATAAACAAGCAGACTTTGGGACGTACAGATGTGAATTTGATCAAGGCTCAAACAGATCTCCTGTCATAAAGAAATTGGATTGTGGTAAGAAATGTGATTGTTATTGTTGTTGTTGATGTTATTAGTACAACACAAGAAATTAACAACTAAAATCAGATTTCCTCACCTGTATTTTGGTATTATATAGTTTGTTTCTATCACACAACATAAATCATAGTTTGGAAATGTAAAGATTTATTACAGATTACAGGTTAAACGCATGTTTACATTACTTTGTTTGTTTTTTAATCTCAGAAGTTACTTTACATCTCAGACTTTTGAAAGGAAATTTCACAGTTTGCTCGTGTCTTCATCTGTTTCACACCTTTGTCAGCACACGAGGAAGTTAAAAATGTTAAAGTAGTGTGCGACAAAGTACAAGTTACATGTTGTGATATAATGAAGCACATTCAAATACTTTATTGTCCTTGTTTGGGGGGTTTGTCTTTATTTTTATACAGAAAAGTGCCAGCAACCATTTACTCAAACTGTGACCAGAGCAGCTAACATCAAGTGTCATCCAGATGATGATTTCAAGTCCGGGGTCCAGTTTTTCTGCAGAGGGGAGAATTTCACCTGTAAGGATATTGTGTCAACAAAAGGTCAGAGGTTAAACGGGAAATTCAGACTCACAAACACCAACAAAGGCTTCGACGTGTCCATCAGGGATGTTTCCTCACAGGACGCTGGTGTCTACTGGTGTGGAGTGGGATCAAAGGATGGAAGCTACAGAGTTTCAGTCAGACAAATAAAACTGGAGGTTAAAGGTGAGAAAAATAATCTAGTATGTGTGTTTCTATTTATGTGCTCCACATGTTTTCATGTCTTGCTCATGTATTAAAATGCACATCAGTCATAGTGGAAACTCCTACAGTACGAGGTAGAGTTTTTTTTTTTGTTGTTTTTTTGCATAATCTGGTCAAAGGGTTTGACTAGTTTCTAATTATTTGCAGGGAATGATTTAGTCTTTTATTTACATTTTTAACATTTATTTGTTTCATTTCTTTGCCTTCCCATTTTGATAGCACATCTCTTTTTACACACACACACACACACACACACACACACACACACACACACAGTGTGTGCATTGAGTGCATTGGTTCTCTTTTGTTGATGTTCTTGACAATCTAACAGTTTTGTGTACAAATGTTGAAGAAAGAGGAACATATAGCATATTTGATAGAAGAATACAAATTAAATGTTATTTAGAATCTTTAAACAAGAGTGAAACAGGACATTTCAGACACACAACCTTTGTTTTCGGACTATTCTTTGCTATTGAAAGCTCATTATAAATGGCCAAATGTGAACAAATAATCCATGTGAGACAAAAATTCTTGCTTCAAAATCCTCTACTTTTTTGTAATGTTTGATCTATAAGTAATGAGAATAACTCAGAGATGATATCCCTGTTATGGTCATCTAATACATTTAAAATAAATACAGGCAGTAAAAAATGGTACAATCATTTCATTGTATTTTATATATTATGTCTCATGAAAAAAGAAACTAAACTTGGCAGCGATGTTTCCAAATAATGAACTTTTTTTTATTTACTAAATATTGTTAATTTATCTGTAATAATGGCAGCTTGTTAATTTACTATTGTTTCAATGCACAACTTTCATACTTTTGTGTACCCAGACCCTTCCACTACATCCTCCACTACATCCTCCACTACATCCTCCACTACATCCTCCACTACATCACTGAATCCTTCATCTCCAGCCAACAGTTCTACAACCCAGACACCTCCTGTGACAGGTCCTTGTGAGAAAGTGCTCTTATTGATAGATTAAAAGAGTCTGTCAGCGTATTTATGTGAATTCTATTAAATTGACAGTTCTAGCAGACATGTCTGTGTTTACAGCTGCCATTGTGGGGTTTCTTTCTGATTTTTGTCTTACAGCTGGTTCTCCTTTAACTGTGGTCATCACTGCGGCTGTCCTTGTTGCTCTCCTACTACTTGTGGTTATTGCGGTTTTCACCTACAAATGTAGGTAAAATATAAATTTAAAATGCCCATTCTAACATAGTCATGTATAAAGTATCTAAAATATATTTACTTTTCAGTAGTCAGACACATTCAGCGGTTCATACATTAGTCAATTAAATTAAAAGAAACAAATGTAAGTCTGTCAGTTTGGACAGTTTTTTGTTAGTTAAAGAAAAATGTTTTTCACTTCCTTATTTTTCTCTGTCAGGTTTTTCATGGTCAAAACACAGAAAGAATGGAGAGGCACGGAACAAAGAAGTATGTATA
>NW_005187850.1:195085-202038 GCF_000239375.1 Pundamilia nyererei
CCAGACCGCAGTCGGACGGCCAACTCCTCCTAGCCCCCCCGCTCCAGCAGGTCGCAGAGAATGGGGTGCTGGTTATGTTTACAGTGATGCCGGTTTCAACTGCAGTGCTCCTGAAAGCCCCTGAGCTGGATTTGCACCTGGGCAGTAATTAGCAGGTTTTAGTGATAGAGAGCAATTCCATTTTTTAAGGTCTTTAGTACATGTAATGCTTACTATTAAGATTGGATATAAACCTTTTTTGTGTTTGTCATTTTTTAGGATAATATCTATGAGGCAATACACGAGTCTTCCCAGAAGTCCGTCACAAGACCTGCAATGAAAACAGTTTATGCCACTACCAACTTCCCCACAAACCCAGCTTTCTTCATGCATGAATCCAAAGTCAACGTTAAAAACATCTCTGGTGAGGCTGACTCTGATACAGATTGTAGTCAGTGGAAACCAGGCCAGCATGATACGAAGTCTACAGCAAATCATCCATCCAGAGTTTCAATTGACAATTTCTACTCCCTGTCGTTGCCATGCCACTGCAGCACTGAGAAGGGTTAAGTCCTGACTGCTCCTCTATTTACTGCTTGCTTTCTAGCTATTAAAATTTGATGATCTGGGAAATTTCAAACCTTTTCTTGATGCATCCAAAATCTATAAGAACTTTTCAGCTGTACAGATCTAGGGCAGTGACCTGGGTGGGAATGAATGTGATTATTTTGCCAGATCCTATGTTATTTACGTTTATATTTTTTTCCTTTATTTCACTTTTGTAATCCTTCTCTTCTCTATTTGTTTATATGTATGAAGGAAATATTCTTGATAAAAAAGCCATTGTTTAAAATGATGATCTGAAAAATGTAAGATGTAAAAAATATGCAAAAAAACATTAAAAGAATAGAAAAAAAATCAGAAAGATGGCAGAATACTTTTTCACAGCACTATATTAAAAAATGCAAGCCTATTATAGGCCAGAAAAGGGAAGACATGGTGTGTTTGCCACCCACAGTTACCTGGACGAGCAAGGACAGAGCAGGCATCTGCCCCCCACTGTTGATCCAAACCAGCAAATCTACTGAAAGACATTAGGCTACGTTCACACTGCTCAATTCAGATTTTTTGATCAAATCCGATTTTTTTGTCTGCTGGTTCACACTACAAATAAAATGCGACAGCAAACGTGCTCTAGTGTGAACGCTCAAAGCGGCCGCAAGCGCAAAAGAAGACGTCACACACAACACGCTCTGTTTAGACCCAGAGCAAACAATATTGTTTGACTGATGGCCTTAATATAAAGACTTCGGACTTTACGTTTCCCAATTTTTACTTTAAGTTATTTTGTTATTTACATAATAATGTAAATAACCTAATAATGATCCTTATTCCTGTTTTAGAGGAGCGGTGCTTCAAAGGATAGTTGCAGATTTCTGTCAGAATCTGCAGATTATACAGTACAAATAAAATGTTCACGTTGTCTTCCCAACAGTTTCACTAACATCTACACGGGATGGCCAGGAAGCGTTCGCGGTGTCTTCTCCGGGGCTGATAATTAGCGTCTGTCTTGTGTCAGTGACATAAAAGACGGATTTAATGCGACATGACCGTCAAACAGCAGTCGCTTCCTAAAACATCGGATATGTATCGTGATGCGCTTTCACCTGCAGTGTGAACGTAGCTTAGTGTCATGGTTGGCTGTGTGGCAGGCAGGCAGGAAAAAAGGACCCAAACTTGACACTGAGAGAGACATGACAGAGACACAAAAACAGAGAAGACAGTGACTTAAACTGAAGGCCAGAACACCAAATAAAGTAAAGAGAACAAAACTAAGAATAACCCTTAATACCAAATCAAACCAGCACAACTCAAAAACCCAAACAAATCATATATTTAGAAAAACAGAAAAAGCTGGGTCACAATGACCCAGAACCGTGACAATTAGAGCTGCACCAGGAACCTTTTTATGCTATTTTTTTTTTTTTTTTTTTTTTTTTGCCTGTCCCGTTTGGCTCTTTTGCCATCAGAATTGTTGTCTAAAGGCAAAGAAAGATACCCAACGGATTTACTTTACCAAACTGACCATCCCAGCCTTGCCGTAATGGTCCATTTGATTCACCTTTTATTGTTTATTTTATTTTCACTTACTGTATACCGGACAGACTTGACTGGGGGAAAGAAGGGGAGAAAGAAAGAGGGAAAGAGAAACAGCTGAGAAGAGGGACGGGGGAGAAGGGCAAAAGACAAAAACCAACAGAATGGGCAGAGAAAAAAATGCATATATCAATCACCTGGATCACCTGCTGAGAAAGAAAAAAGAAAACAAGCAGAAGAGAACAAGAGTAATAGAATAAACAACATCACAATGATATATGGGAATATGACAGTAAATACTAAATGTTAAACATTATTGTGCAGCACATAAGATCAACAGAACACAGTGTGCTTTGAGGTAGGAGCCAAAAAGGGTGTAGTTTGTGGGTGTGATCACCCGTGTGTACACCTGTGAGCATGGACGCGCTTGTATTTAAAAGGTTCCTTCATGTAATGATCTGCTAGAGGGTGTGGGGGGGCCACAGCCCCGTCCTCCAGGGCGTGAAGCAGGTATGGAGGAGATCAAAACTCCAGACATCCAGAGGCCCCCAGAACACAAGAGACCAAGGAAGACCAACAGAGGGGCAGCTGCGCCACTGTCCCGGAAAGAGCTGAGGAGAGTCCCAGATGAGGGCTCACTCAGCAGCCACGGAGCAGAAGCCAGGGGGAGTTGCAGTGACGCGCCCGTGAGCTCCGCCAGCAGCCAGCTGCGCCTGAGTGACCGAGCCCCAGGCCGAGAGGCCGGGGGCACCCCACCTCCGAAGTGGCCCGAGCGAGCCCCAGGCTTCAGGCCCCGATAAGCGGCCGCCAAGGAGTGAGCTGGTGTGTACCTGGACGCCCATCCCCGGACACAAAGAACCACCAACGCACCGATGTCTGAGGGGGTCCACCACTGGCAGGGGAAGTGGTGGTAGGGGGAGATAGGCCTCCAAACCTTGGAGGGCCTGAGATGTCCCCAGAGAGGTGGCGCCTGACACCCAACCTGACATATAGACACAGACATACAGGCACACACAGATACAAACATCCATTCCCACCCTCATGCTCTCATATGCACTTACTCCACACTCAACCAACGTGGAGACAGACATAAAGAGACGTTGTACACACGATCACACTCCCCAAGCGTATTCTACAAACCGGGTCTAGGTGCCCCCGCCCCTGGAGGGGGGAACTGCACCCAGACCCAGGTGGTGTTTCCCTTTTCCCTGCGGTGGGGGGAGGCAGACCGCCCCGACTCCGCAGCAGCAGGAAGGCTCCACACTCCAGACCGCAGTCGGACGGCCAACTCCTCCTCCTAGCCCCCCTGCTCCAGCAGGTCGCAGAGAACGGGGGTGAGAGAAGACTCCAAACCTCCCTCCACCCGCTCATTGTAATTTTTATGCTATTTTTAAAATTATTATTCATTTGTTACTTCCCAAATGTGCACTTTTACTTGCCTGTTTTTTTTTACCTTTGTTTCTGTATTTTGTGCATGGTCGCCATGACGTCAGGTTCAGTCGATGCTACTTTCAGCTGCTCCTTTGTTACAAAGGGTTTCCAAAGTAGGTTGCCATTTTTTTTTATCCCCATCCTGACACAACCCCCATGGGATGTGTTTCCTCCCAGGATGAAACCATTCATGTTTTTAAGCAATTCTTCTTCATCATCATATTAATGATTGTACCTTTTTATTTTGTTCTTTTCTTTCTCAGTTACAGTTTGTATTGTAGTTGATTTGGAAAATTTAAAAAAGCTTCTGATGATGCTGTTAAAAAAGTTTTGCATTTGCATCTCGTGTGGTCTTCTCGGTTTATTACAAACTGTATGTGTTTAAAGACTAAAAAACAATATTTAGTGCTTGCACCAATGCATCTGAATACATCTTAACATACAATACAACATATTTACAGAGGATGGTGCTGTCAGACTGAAATCAATAAACAACAATTTTGGTTTAATTGTTGTTTAAGATTTATAATTACAGTAGGACACCATGACCCTGCTGGTCCTGAAAAACACATTTTTTGTAATAATAACTCTCTCCACGTCTGCTGTCGTCCCTGGTTTTTAGTTCTTTGGAGCTTTGCATTCTTGCTTATTATTAGATGTTTTCTCTTTGTTTACTTTGGGCTTTATTTTCTTATTTATTTAATTATATTCATGTTTCATGTTTTCCAATGTCATTAATGGTTATTTGTTAAAACTTCTTCACATTCTGCGTTTGGCTTCTTACCCTGTCTCACTGTCTGAACGTGCCCACCTGTGTCTCCTTCCCCCAGCTGCTGTAAAACCTGTGACGCTTAATCAGACTGCATCAGCCTTATCAAATATGCCAATCCTGCACTTAATTTTATAAACAATGAACGTATAGTATAGTCATGATGGAATGGTGCAAGGACCCATACAGAAGTCTGCTGGTTTTGGCGTAGCACCTGCCAGAGCAGAGGAGTTGGACAGAACCTGGTGTGAGGGCTCTGCGATGATTTTGCCTGCCTGTTTCCTGACTGGATTTGAATTGAGGGCAAGTCTGCATCAATAATTTCTTTCTATAGAGCTCACTGTCCTGTTTTATGGCTGATCCAAATTATGCACTGATGGACGAGCAGACTGGATTATTGCAGTATATTTTACTAGGACACTGTGGATCCCAGAAACCTGAAAGTTTCCACAGCAGACAGTGCTGTTAAGTAACTTCATGGGGGACAACGGCTCCTCCTGTCATCTCTCTTCGAGTTCTGAGCATAATCATCTCTAACTGCACCACAAGGCCAGCTGTTCAACTCACGACTGTATGCAAACTCATTGCTAATGAGTCAGATAACTGTCATGTCACGGCTGCAAACTGAACTGCAGTCGTTTGTGTAGAGGGAGAAGAGCAGACGAGAGGCCACATCCCTGAAAGGGGAAGTGCTGATTAACACCAGCCACACCTGCTGCTTCCTGTCTGTTAGAATTATGTGCGCTGTCTTCATGTCTTCACATTTTTAACTTTTTTGTGATCTCGTTCTAGCTGTGTGTGTCTTTGCCTGCCACACACAGTGTATCATGACATAAAACTACAGCACTCAAGCAGTTTGGCTTTCATGCAGTCTGGTCAACAGTAGCAGGTGAGGAGTAATCAGGAGTTCGTGGAGAGTGTTAGGTTGAGGCAGAAACACGGCGAGGAAGAGGAAGATGGGGGCAGGGTTACTTTTAGTTTGCCCAAAATATAAACTGAGGAAACACGGCTGTGCACACAACCACATCACCCCAGACATGAAAAGAGGAACTCAGAGTTTCATTTTCTTAAAGATGACTTCAGCATTCAGGACCAACAACATGAAAAACAGTTTCCTGCTCATTATGTTCCTGCTGACAGGTAAAAACTATAACTATGGCTTTATTACTGATATTAGAGACAGAGAGATCTGCTACTGCATCTTAAGCAAGTAGCTTGAATCAGTACATCCTGTCAGCTGGTATAGCTACAGCTCTCTTTGAATATCTTGAACATGAGCTTAACAGACTCACTGCTCCACTTTTTTAACCACGGCACATTTTTCAACTTAACAAACATAAGCTATAACCAGATAATGCGTTATTATTTTCTGCACTTTATTGTAATGCAGGAGTGAAAGTAAAATTAAAAGTGAGTGACGCTCCTGGAGGTTTGAATTATCCAGCTAATTAAAAATATGCAATAAAAGTCACAGCAGACATGTTTTGGCCTCATCACAATTATAGAAAAAGATGGAATTAAGTCCAAATACAGTTGCGAAAGTTCAGATTTATTGTTTTTATTATTGATATATGATAATATCAAATAATATGGTATTAATTAATCTTATTGATGTACTAATGCAGACAGACTGTGTTAGAACGTGTCTTTAGAGTTTTGTTTCAACCTGATTTATTTTAAGTGACTGAGGTGAAGTAAATATTTGTCCTCAGCCTGTGAGATGTCACAACAGAATGAATGCAGAACATGGGTTGAAGTCACCTGCAACACACTAAAAACTAAAGAAACACATTATATAAAGTGTGAAAGCAACCAAATCCCAAAGGGGGTCTTCATGGAACTTAAAAGTGAGGAATCCTGTAAGAAAATGTGCAAAAATCCATCTGGCAAAGAGAAACCATCTGGTAAGAATTTCAATTTTGAAAATCCAGTCATCTTATATCTAAAGTTTTGCTTATTTTAATTTAAAAATGTCAAATGTAAGAAACACACAAAATTAGTTTAGTTTTACTTTTTTTCTCCAGCCTGAAAGCAAAAGTCTGACAAGTCTAATTACTAAATGATTTTCTCCTCCAAGTCTTCATTTTTAATAAGTTAAAAGTGCATTTAACAGTAAAAGGCAAATTTAATGAAAATTAAATAATTTACAACTTCAAATACAATAATTTGGATAATTCATATGACATACACCTTAATGTATTTCATTTGATTATTTGCTCAATCTACCTTTTTTCCTTTGTAGTGAAAAGCGTATGCCTGAAGCAATTTAATCAAATTGCATACAGAACAACTAAAACCACGATCAAATGTGATTATGAAGGAGACAACAAACCATTTTTTTTCTGCAAAGAGACTAACTCTGTCTGTGAGAACATGGTAGAATCTCCTCAACAGTCAAACAGCAGATTCACTTTCACAAAGACAAACAGAAACGTCAGCCTGTCCATCAGTAACGTGTCCTCACAGGATGAAGGTGTCTACTGGTGTGGAGTGAAACTTAAAAAAGAGGTCGCGCTCCAAAAAATACAACTGGATGTGGAACGTGAGTAACTCTCGTAATGTCTTCCAGTTGTTCAAGGTTCAAGGTTCTTTATTTGTCACATGCATAGTTATACAAGTATAACACAGTGAAATGCAACCTGACATGCTCCTCGACATGTGCAAAAATGTGTGTGTG
>NW_005187850.1:202345-208383 GCF_000239375.1 Pundamilia nyererei
AACCTTCTACCAGATTGCAGAAGTTGGAACAGTTTGTTGCCAGGATGGGACGGGTCCTTCAGTATCTGCGCTGCTCTAGTCCGGCATTTTCTGGTGTATGTGTCCTGAAGCGGCCTCATCGTTGTTGGAGATGGCACCCAACACCACTGTGTCGTCAGCAAACTTCACAATGGTGTTGGAGCCATGGGTGGCCACACAGTCTGAAGTGTAGAGGGAGTAGAGCAGTGGCGAGAGGACACATCCCTCTCAGTTGCAGTTTCTATTTTATATTAAGGCATGCCTAAATACAGTGTTTTCAAGTACTTGCTTTCTTCTGTTTTCTACAGATATTACTAATTTCACAAGATCACCAACTGCTGGTCAGAACTTCTCATACTGGTGTAAATGCAAAGAGAGGGCCTCACCTTCAAAATCAATCTGTAAGGGAGACGATCCATCTATATGTCAAACTCTAGTAACGACCAATGAGCCTGATAAGAACAAGAAGTTTTACATAAATGATGAAGACAAGAGAAATATTACTGTTACAATAAGAAATGTAACAGCAGATGACAGCGGGACATACTGGTGTCGAGCAAAAAACAACAACCAACAAATCTGCAACAGACTGATCCTGACTGTAGGTGAGTCACGCTGTTTTATTCTGTGGGTGTTATCTGACATGTTCACAATGTACAGGATATTACAGAGCAGTAATAATTCACATAAACTTTATCTATAATAACAACATACGTTTGTCCTGTTAAATTTCAGCCAATAAAAAGTCTTCTAAAGTGAAGACTTCTGATATCTGATAATAAAAACTCAATAAACCCTTTAATTTTATGTAAAGAAGCAAACCAGGAAAACGTTACATGAGAGGAAGTGGTTTGATACAGAAACAGCTTTAAGACAGTAATGTGGGCGTGTTCAGCTGATAACCTTTAGTGTCATTAAGGACTGAGATTGTACAACTAAAATGATTTAACATTAACTTTAAAATAACTACACAGAATCTTAAATCTGTGTGCTTCCACAACTTTCAGTCTGCTCTGATTGCAGACCTGTGAGACCTGCAGTGAGTCCTGTATATGCTGCGAAAGAATCAGTTTAACTGGCTCTGTATGGTTTCATCAGCCACTTTTAGAAGTCAGTCCCATTACTCTAAAACAGACTACCAAGCATACAGAGTACCTACAGCAATGCTGCTGCATTTGTTTTCATTTCCTGCTCCTCCCTTTGAGTTGTGGTGTGTGATGTCTGAAAATTATCAACCAAAGCTAAAAATCTGTAGTTCCAGCTTCAAGATCAGGGTTTAAAGGATAGATAGACATTTACACAAGTGTGAAGAATCATTAAGATCAATCATCAAGAATCATTATCAACGGTTCTAAGTGTCCCAATGAGCTATGAAAGTGTGATGTCAAGCTATGAACATTAGCAGGATCCTAAATTCAAATAAATGCAGCATTAATCAGTTTTTTTTTCATGCAGTTAATTTCTGCTGCATTAATTGTGTGTTTTCGTCTCTGTGACAATAAACCATAGGTAAAAGTTAGATCAGGTCAATTTTAAAAACTACTGACACAAATTTGGGATTAAAATGTATTATTAAGGTCCTTGTTTTAACAGAAGGAAAAAGAAGAAAATAAACCTTTAAACTGACACATTTTGTCTTATTTATCAAACTAACTAAAATAAAAATCAATAAAAATTTCAAACATTTTCATAATTACAACTTCCTTGACCTTCATTTTTCTTTCAGGATCACCAACAACATCCACGTCTACCATTTCATCAACTACAGCGACGACTACAGCGACGACTACAGCAATGACTACAGCTGCAGCTGCTGGGAGACGTGGTGAGAGAGGACTTTTAGTTTGTTTTACTTTTTACTTTTTCATTTAAGTAAAATTCACTTTAAATTCCTCAGCATAGAAATGTGTGCGTCACAAACGTTTTCTTTTTAACTGATGCTGAATATGTTTCCGTTTTATTTGTGAGGCGTCTCTGAGGCCATCATTTCTGTGATCGTCTGTGTGGCTGTGCTGCTTTTTGTGATACTGATGATCCTAATCTATAAACGTAAGTTACTGTTTGTTTGCACAACATTACTAGATATGCTAATTTGTACCCACAAACCACATTCATGTACTTCCTTATCTCACACTGTCTAAAAACACAGCAGCAAAAGTATCCAGACATTACTTCATTAAAGCTGATAATCTTTGTAAATGTCCACTTAAATCCAAAACATAAACTGCTCGTTTATGTTTTGCTGTCTTTGTTTTCTGTTTAACAGGATTTTCACGTTCAAAAAACACAGGAAATGGTGCAGCAGCATGTCGTACCAAAGAGGTTTGTGTGGAACGGTTGCTTTTTTTTGTCTTGCTGGTGTGCGGTGTAGTTTTACTTTGCAGCACTTCTGCAGGATCAAAACCTCGTTTTCTTCCCAGTGTGTTCATCCAAAGTTCACCGTGCACAGGATCTCTTTTCTTTATCTGGCTTCACTTTCCCAGTCTAGGTGTCAGCATGTTCACATGAAGGAGGCGCTGTTGGCAGCATGTCACTGATCAGGAACAGTTTTAATCTCGTTCATTCATCTGCAATCACAGCTCATGGTCATTAGTTTTTAGTTTGCTGTCTTACCTTAGACATAACCAACTCAGCATAGCCAGTGTTGAGAAGGTTACTTTTAAAATGTATTCCACTACAGATTACAGAATACATGTCCCGAAATCTACAGTGGGATGCAAAAGTTTGGCCAACCTTGTTAATAGTCATTGTTTTCCTGTATAAATCGATGGTTGTTACAATAAAAAATGTCAGTTAAATATATCATACACGAGACACACAACGTGATATTTGAGAAGTGAAATGAAGTTTATGGATTTAAAGAAAGCAAAGACTTCACCATAAACAGACATGTAAATGTTATTTCCACACACAGCAGTTGTGTAGTCAGAGTTCTCTCACATGACCAAAAATAATGATCATATTACTTCAGTAAAGAAATCAAATACACTGCTTTAAAAAAATAATAATTTCTCATTCTTCCCGTGAAGGACTGTACCTATGATGAGATACAGGAGCGCCTCCAGCTGCCAGACTCAGAAAATGCAACAAACACAATTTATGCCACCGTCAGCTCTCCAAACCCTGTGCCCTCAACACATTATGCTACCATTAACTTTCAAAACTCCGATAAAGCTGCTGCTGAGACAGTCAGACTCGGCTACTCTGCCTGTGAATATTCTACTGTGAAGTTTCCCAAATGTCGAACTGACTCGAGTGACACCCAACTGTACCCGCCGACCGAGGAGCCGCTCTACTCAACAGTCAACAAGCTAAGAAAATGAGATCATTTATTTAAAGAATATAACAGATTTATGAATGAAAAATAATGTATTTAGTGTTTGAGTCACAGTGATTTTGTGATGGTGTTTTGGTGCTGATCTGTTCTGAGATCTTAGATTTTATTTCCCTGTGAAGATGATTATTAAAGCCTATCAGGAAGATACGGACCTGCCTCTTTCACAGGAGGAGAAGCCAACAAAGAGGTCAAGTGCTTTTGTACCACACTGTGGTACGATACACAACATCCACACTTAGAGCCACTGACTTTAAACACAATGAATGTGAAAGTATCCTAAGCATCTGGATTGAATAATAATATATCAAAAGAATTAGCTGTTATTTATAACTTAACTCTCTACAGCACAGCATTGCTGCTGGGCAACAACATGCCCAGTACATGTGAAATGAACTGAGACAACCAATCAGAGTGTTGGAAAAAGTATCAAATTTCAGTCCTATAAGATGTTCGAGTCACTGTCGAGCAGTATTAGTAGTACGGTGGGGCATCCTGTTCTGACACATGGTCACAGGACCAGATGATGTGTGAAGCTGCCATTGTAAGTGTAATTAAAATGACAAACTGTAAATAAAAGAGTACATGTGAGTGTAAGGAGATATAGAGGGTTTTTTTCAGGTTTCATGCTGTGTTTTCATTTTGAATGTTAAAAAAATGTTTTTTCCTTCTTTCCATTGCCCTTGTGTGATAAAGGGAACTTTTTAAGGGAGCCATATGTAATACACACACACTATATACACACACACACTATATACCACTCCTATGTTCTTTGTCCCACTTCAGTCTAAGATCGTCTGTAACCATGTAACCAAAACTATGAATTGTAATTTTAAATGGTTTAAAAGTATATAGAATAGCATATGTAGGCAAGTATATTTCTCCTTTTGTTATCAAGAAGCAAAGACAGAAAGGGGAAAAAAAGAACAAACAGGGCAGGGTTTGGTGGTTGAATCATCCGTCCCCACCAATGCCAAAACCAAATCTACGCCCTTGGACTATAAAAGTCAAAGTGAATTGAATCAAGAGTAAAGATGAGGATTCCTGTGTGCACAGAAACAAAAAAGTGATGTGTCTGAAGTGCAATGTGCACCTCTGTTTTACAGCACAGAACTCTCTCTTCAACACTTTCTATTGTTTTTATTGCTTTTTATGATCTATGAGTTATGTTTATATATATACTGTTGTTGCACAATGTTTCCTCTAAGCAATGAAAAATATCTTGAAGAGGTTGTCTGGAATACACTTTTTGTATCAGTCAGTAAATGATGTTAAATCATTTCCAGCATGTACCACGAAAATGTGTGCAGTAATAGTTAAACAGTTTGCTTGACTTCAATATTTTCATGCTTAAATATATCCACGGTGCTGTGTGTATCGGACTTATTGTTTACATCAGTGTTTTTGCTTTGTAAGAGATAATTTACCCCTGCTGTACATAGAAACCGCCTGGAAACTGTCCGTCTGTCTACGGTGCAGTTTTATGAGTTATAATGTGACCAGTTTTAATCGGGGGGATAATTTATCATGTTTATTCAACAACTGTTTGTCAGTTTTATATTTGTCATACATTTCATTAAGAAAACACGAACCGCACGAGTATTCTGTCTGTGATATTAGAATCAATTTGTCAGTTTGTTACTATTCTCCTTTTAATGAGGTTTTTAATGAGCAGCAGATACAGTAGATGGCAGCATTGAGCTCTTGGTTGCCTCAGAAAACACAACCTAAAAATCTGTGGCAAAACAGAAAAACAAGCAATTCCATAAAGCAGGTTTTAGAGATCCCAGCAATGAAATCAACATTAGAGTCTAACAGGAGGTCAAAGGGGAGACAAGACTATATACACTTCAAAAAAAAAAAGAGAGATCGCTTGGAAGACCTGAACATTGTTTATTGAGACACAATAATTAATGTATTTGGTGATTTGACTTATTTCAGACACAACCGAATGCAGAAGGGCAAAACTACTGGTTCATAACTAAACAAGGCAGAGGACACCAAGAGGGGGAACACTGAGTAGCGAAAGACCGCGTGGGGCCTGAAAACGATGTGCAGGGAGTTCGCTGTTCCCAACGGCTCTAGTGACCCTCGAGCTCCCGGCTCGCTATCAAGGAGCACTTCGGAGCACTTTTGCAAATATGTGATATCTTGAGAAACCGAGAAGATATTTGAAGTTTACACAGCTGCATTCTTGCCTGAAAATATCTTAAAAGTTTATTTTGTGACACAAAAAGAGTAATAAGAGTAATATTAAAACTTAGTAGCTGCTGCCATAAAAAATCAGAGTAGAAACTTATATTTTTTACTGTAACAACCACAAAGATGTTTAATGAATCACATTTCATAACTTTAAATGCAAATATAAATTGTCAATTTTAAAATCCTATGCACAAGTTTTGCAAACCACAAAGTTATTTGCAGCCATTTACCTTTTACCCCTTTTTTTTATAACCATTTCTAACTATTTACATAACAATCAGCTGTTCTACATTCAATAAGATGCCACACAAATTATTTGTGCCACTCCAAAAATGTATGTCCACTATAAAGGAGAAGATCACAGCCTGATACCTGCAGATCTATCATTCCTGTTTCTACCTGGAGACAGCAGTCGCCTCATTGTTCTGACACACAACACAAAACTATCCACAACACTACACACTAACTACACAAGACAACACAT
>NW_005187850.1:231334-236651 GCF_000239375.1 Pundamilia nyererei
AGCCTATTTTAGGTCAAGGAACACTGCACCCACAACTTTACCATTATCCAGATTACACTTAATATTTTCAACAAAATAGCAATTTGCCATTTCTGTGGAAAATTTTGGTCTAAAACCAAACTGCATTGGATGAAGCAGTTGATTAGTCTCTAAGTAATCAATTAACTGTGCTGCCACAGCCTTCTCAAGCACATTTGAAAGAACAGAGAGTATGGAAACTGGACGATAATTACATATCAAGTCACGCTCGCCTCCTTTAAAGACTGGAGTAACTACAGCCCCTTTCCACTCATGCTAGAATGCTAGAAATTATAAATATGTTTGCAACAAAACATTTTTCTTGTAATAGAAACATTTGAAGATCATTTTAAAATAACTTTATTGTGACGTTAAAGGAAAAAGTAAGACATGTTTTAAGTATTTTGTCGAGGTCCAGTTTATAAAAAGCTGCGAAAAAATGTTGTTTTTTTAATGTATCACTCTGAAATGTTTTCAGTGTTTTCAATATTTTTTTTTAGAGTATTTTACATCATTAATTTTTTCAAACTTTATTTTTGTAAAATTCCTCAATAGAGACCTTCTGGATGGTTAAAAAACAAACCTGTGGGTTAATATTTTCTCTTTGGTCTTTCTTTTATTTTACAGATGGCTTAGAGGTTATAATCAGTGTTACTGTGTCTGTAGCTGTGCTCCTGCTGTTTCTGATAGCACTGATCCTCATCTACAAACGTAAGAATGTTCGCAGTTTCAAGATATTTTTTTATTTCATTAAATTAATGGTCTTTGGCAATTCGTAGTTAAACCAGATTTACATTAAAACCAAACTATGAACTACTAATAAATAATTCTGCTTGGTTGCTATTTTAGGAAATGGTGCAGCAGGACGTCATGTCAAAGAGGTTCGTGATGAAATTATTTCTTTTTTTACTTTTATTTATCAAAACTGAATTGAATTGAAAATCACAACAGCAGTCACCTCAGGGCACTTTATATTAAAATAAAGCCCTACAGTAATGGAGAGAAAACCCCAACAATGAGATGGCCCCTTATAAGCAAGCGCTTTGGCGACAGTAGGAAAGACAAACTCCCTTTTAACAGGAAGAAACTTCCAGTAGAACCATGGTCAGGGAGAGGAGATCATCTGCTACAGGTGGTTGGGGGTGAGGGGAGGGAGACAGGACAAAAGACATGCTGTGGAAGAGAGCTTCAATGAGTAGGAATAATAAGTAATGATTCAGTGCAGAGAAGTGTATAAACACATAGTGAGTGAGAAAGCTGACTGAAGGAGAAACACTCAATGCATGATGGGAATCACCCCCGCAGCCTACACCTACTGCAGCATAACTGGGAGAGGATTGAGGGTCACCTAATCCAGCCCTCATCTGGTTTCGCAGAAGAGGAGCCTGACAGCTAAAGGCTCTGTCGTCTTCCTTATGAAGCAAGAACTACACAGTCGACAGACGGATGTTAAAGTTGTTTCTTAATGTTTGTGACATTTCTGCAGGTTTATTGTAAATTCTTATTTATTACATGGTGAACTTTGCTTACTTGGACTTTCCAAGTCATCATGTTACACTATAATCCTATAATTGCTGTGCTGTTAGGTCAATGGAATAGGTTGTAGTGGAAAAAGGTTGTGAGATTCAGTCTCCCCAGTGATTTAGCTTTCAATAATCTCTCACTCTTCTTGTAACTGTTTGTTTTATTTTTTCATTATAAACATAATATAAAGACATGTGAGTCTAGACAACAATGGAAACTCTCCAATGTCTGCAAAACGTCAATTTTGGAATCATTTCAGACTTCACAACAAGACAAAAAAATATCAGCTGATGGTTATTCAAGGCTGAATAGTAGAAAAAATTGTAAAAAATATATATATATTTTTTGTTTTTGGCAACATAGGAACAATTTCTATGGATAGTGTTTAGACATAAACTCATTTTCTGCTTATTGTTGAAGGACTGTATCTGTGAGGAGAGACAGGAGAACCTCCAGAACCCAGAAAATGCAGTGAACTCGATTTCCATCAGTGCCAATAATCCCATAAACCACACTGCCTCACCACATTACGCTGCCATCAACTTTCAAGTGAGGTCTGAAAAAGCTGGCAGTGTGATACTCCAACCCAGCTCCTCTGCCTGTGAGTATTCTGCTGTGAAGTTCAGCAAGTGTCCAGACGACCTGACTGTGACCGAACCACACAGACTGGTGAAGTAGATCCTCCACTTATCAGGCAAAATGAAAATGAAAAAAAGATCAGCTCTGTGAGGAACATGTTTGTTGTAAAATTGTTAAAAATTAGCAAGGAATCATGTGATTACTTTTGGGTTTCGGGATTTAAACCAAGCTATTTAGATGAAAGTCTCACATTTTTTGTGACAGTATTCGTCTGTTCGGAGGTCTTCGACTTCGACAGATTATCTACCAGTTCACATCAGCAGTGAAATGCATTGTGTCTCAGTGGACCTGAGATAATGTGTTATACCATGCTGTAGCATGATGCACAGAGTTGAACACAGTTCATTCAGCCCAATGCAGAGTTTGAAGGCTCTGCACTTGGACATGAGGCTGAGCAGAGGAAAAAACGAACGGCACAGGTGTCTGAAAATTATTCAGTTGTTACTGCTGATGTAGTGATAGACACTGATTTAAACCAGTTCAGAGCACAGTTAGTGAAGGTGAATTTAAGCTGATACTAAAATGGAAATGAGGCACACGGGGAAATTTCTTCAAATTAAAGTCTGCTCTTCAATCACATCTTAATTGTTGTCATATTTACAGTTGAATGTGATGGTTTACAGAGACAAAAGTACAAAAAACGTGATGCACAAATACTTATGAAGCTAACTGTGTCACCACATGGACAGGTCGATCCACCGTTCTCTACCAGTCAGAATAGTGGGCGGTTTCTCAGGGAGTGAACTGGTCAGCAGTCCCACATAACATGAAAACAATCAAAAGTGATGTTGTGAGTTTGACACACAAACCAGCTTTCCAGGATTGAGATCATCAGCAGTTGCACCAGTTTGTTTTTACAGTGCTGTTAATGATGTAAAGTTGGGAAATAAATACAGACTGTGGGGGATGTGTCATTATTATCTTTTTGTCATCAATTGCATCATTTCTCTGTGGAAGTCAGAGTTTCAGGCTGCATGTGAGAACGGTGTAGACTCAACTGATTCTCCTCGCAATAATAGAATTTTCTATGAAAGTACTAAACGTCTATTTCTGTCACACTGTGCCACACACTTCCTGTTATTTATACTTAAACCACTTATTTCCTCTTTATCAACAAGAAGCAACAAGGTTGGTGAGAAAATAAAATTAAAAGGGAAGGACAGAGAGAGATGAGGGAACAAAATTTTAGGTCAGAGAAGAGAAACAATCAAGAAACAACACTGGACGCCAAACGCCCGAGAGACAAACAGCCAAAAGCAAACTAGTCTGACCGACCATTCTAAGTACTAAGACACATTTTAACCATAAATGTAGACAACAATTAGTTTCATATACTTGATGATATATAGTTTGTTGTGAGGAGGCAGTGCTAACCACTGTGACCACACTCTGACACACACACTTGTACATCCACACTAAAGATGAAATCTCAAACCAAATAAGGGAAACGATCAAACCTGGTGATGGTTTTTAGGCTTTACTTTCAAATTTTCTCCCCTGGCGCAGAAATATTGGAGAAAACTGTTTATGTGCTTGATTTGTCTGTAAGAGTTAATATGTGAGATTAGTGTCATCCTGGTTTGACAAACAGCAGATCGAGTTGTGTTTATTTCTTCCAGCTGTTTGTGTATTAAATGTGATTCATAATTCAGTTCATGAATTTTAATGAATTGGCTTTGATAATGAACACAAAGAGAGGGTCAGACAGATGGTACAACATGAATACTTTTGTGAGACAAGTGAGCTGTTCCACACAAAGTCACTAAACAAAGATTGTAAACAGATATAAACGCACACTTTCTATCATTTTTGTGTCTTGAAAGTGTACAAATGTTCTGTCTTTGCTTTCAAAGGTTGTGTGTTTGGTCATGGGACTGCTTATACGTGCTTCTTTTAAAACCCCAGCTATTTTAATCACCACCACCATCTTTTTCTACTCCATCACTTCCTCATTCTCAAATCACACCCTCAAATATTTGAGTTATGAGCTAACCACAGCAAACATTTCTGGCACAACTTCACCTACTTTCAAGGTTTGAACCAGCTGACATATACCGGGTTAGTATTGGTTAATTGGTTAAGTCAAGCCCAAGTAAATACTGGACTAAGTCAATAATGATGAAGACAGGGTGAGGAGACATAATCCACACCTGTCTTAAAATACATGCATGAAATACATAAAAAGAATATTACAAATATACAAAAAATGATAACAAAGAAAAACATTTAATTCAAAAAGAAGTCAGTGCAGCAGTTAGATTTAAAAACAAGAGGACATCATCACATGGATAAACATTTGTGGAAAGGTCCTCATTTATGCCTCTCAAATTTAGACTTAAAACGAGACATCTAGAATGTTACTCCCTCTTTTACTGAAAAAATAAATAGAAATAGATAAATAGACAGACATTACCCGTGTGAGAATGATTGACAGAGCAAAGTAACTGGTAAAAAAGAATTAAAAAAGGGTACAGTTCACAAAAACTCATTGATAGAAAAATTCTCATTCATACCTCTAGGGTGCAGACTCGTAAAACAGAATATCCAAAATGAGTCTCTATTAAAATTAATATTACCACCTCTTTGGTTTAGTTTAATGGCTAGATCATTACATCATTCGTCTTTGAGGAAGTTGAATCATGATTTAACCTCATATAACTCTGAACGAGGTGGGACTATTTCGACCAAATGATATTATCTCATGTTAGTTTACAGTGACAGGATATTTGTAGAATGTGACAATCAGATATGTGATTGAAAAGAGCTACAAGTGATTGCATAAGGGAATGTTTTCATTGAGCATGCAGACATTACTACCTCTGTGATTACATTTGACTAATGACATCAGCACTGCTTGATGTGCTGGAGGATATTAATGAGCTTTAGTTGACAAAACGAAAACAAGGAACACTGAGCCGCCATCTTAAATAGCGGCTCAGGCAATCAGACAGATCAACGGCAGGTGGTTGATGAGGCCAGGTGCCTGGGCCACGGGCGGGAGATGAGAACTGCCAAGATGAGCTCGGGCCAGGCAGACAGAAGAGAGGGAGACACAGCACCACAAACACATGGCCTGAAACTAGGTCAGCCAGGGAGGCATGGAGACCATCACAAGACAATAATGAAACTAATAAAA
>NW_005187850.1:237398-247206 GCF_000239375.1 Pundamilia nyererei
GCTGAGTCTTGTCCCGTGGAGGTGGCAAAATAATTTTGGAAATTGCTGCACTCATTTTGCAGTTTCATTGGAGACAACTGGGAGACTTCCTGTGCTTTAATGTGATTCACATCCTGTTGTCTTTACGTAGGCTGACTGAAACTATAACATGGGGGACAGTGGAGGATATGTCATCACCCTTTTCATAATTCCTGTTTATAATGATCACTGCTGTTGTTATCAGGTCTGTCATTACTCTGTAAAACATTTTCAGTTTTAGAGGCCATAAAGCTATTTCATGTTTACAGTTTGTAGTGATAATTGTCAGTTTCAGAATCTGCAGACAGAGGGATTCGTTTTTATTGTAGTGCTGGTACGGTGGGTGAAATAATAACTTTAATTTAAAAGATGAAGTTTTGATGATATTTTATATGTAAAATATCAGATGAATCGTGTAGTTATTCCTGTAATAAAAATGAAAACACTCAAGATTTATTATAAAACAGAAACAAAACTGGGGTGCTGCTTCTCCACTTCCCACATTAAACCAAACTGTTTTGGCAGAAGATAATAATTCAATAGTAATTAAATAATACAATATGACATTTAACCATACAAAAACTGGCACATAGCAGCTCACCTGTATCATATATTCAGTGTCAAAGCCCAGTGCTCCCATGCCTTAATAAAGATACTGTTACTATGCCACAAGTATAAATGTACACTTCTGTCTGACACACTGGTACAATCACATTAACACCATTTGACAAACATTTCACTGTGACATGTATGGCTTCAACAGAGAGAAGTCTAAAATCATGTCTCTGCTTCATCGTGGTGAAGAGTGACCTGATTGTAAAAGCGACTCTCAATTTACTGGTGGATCTACGTCCCCACCCTCACCTCTGGTCACGAGCTTTGGCTGGTGACCGAAAGAATGAGATTGTGGATGCAAGCAGCGGATATGAGCTCACTCTGAAGGGCGGCTGGCCTCTCCCTTAGCGATAGGGTGAAGAGGTCAGCCATCAGGATGGGTGGCTGGCTCCTTCACATTGAAAGCAGCCAGTTGTTGAGGTGATTCGGGCTTCTGACAAGGATGCCTACTGGGCACCTCCTGGGTCAGGTGGTCTGGGCATGTCCCACCAGGAGGAGGACACGCTGTAGAGATTATATCTCTCGACTGGCGTGGAAACACCTTGATGTTACCTGGGCAAGCTATAGGCGGCTATTAAAAAACATGCTATAAAAAACGATACGTAAATCGCTCCGTGTGCTCTGCTGAAATAAGAATCTGCCTCCTTGTTACCTGCTTTGACCTGTTTGTGACAATCATGTTGTGTTATGCCATCATCACACTGTTATCCACTGGACTTTTTTTGATTTTAGGCCAACTCATTACCACAGTGAGTAGTACCACAGGGTCAGGGGTGGAGGGGCGATTTTTGAATGTATACTGGTAAAAAACACATTTGTTGGGATGTTAGAGACTGGAACTCTCTACTGTGCAGTTTTTGTTGTTTGCTTTTCTAAAGTTGTGATCATGTAGTGTTAAAGTTTCATTAATGTTTGCTGGTTTTATTGTAAGTTGATGACATGAGAGTGGATATTAAATAGCATTAAATGAATAAAAATAAATGAACTGTTTTGTCTTTCATGTTATATTCCTTTAAGACAACAAACAAACATATTTTAAGAGACTGTGATAGTAACAATTTTTGCAAAAACATGAGAGCTAACCGATATGGACAACAAATACAAGTCTTGTGCACATTACACCAACAGGAGCTGTTCAGCTACGGAAATACCACAAAGCTCCAGGTGCAGTTTTTTACTGATGGTGTTTGCTGATGATAATGAGAGAAGAGGTGTGGAAGTCTGCAGTCACTGAGTCAGTAATGTTAGTCGCTGTTATGCGCTTGCCTCAGCAAACTTCATGTGACCCTGGTGCGAGATGTACATTAAATGAAACGATGGTGATCATGCACGTTTTATCTTTAACTTAATATGCTTTTAGTCATAGACCAATAACCCTTGAACCTGTACGTGTAAAAGGAAACATTCTTGTAAACCACAGAAAACATCAGAGGAAGTGGTTTGATACTGAAGGGTGGTGGCTAATTTTGTGTGTTTGAGATAAATTACTACATGCAAAGAGATTTTGAACTCTAATGAGACTACCTACTGTAATGAGATATATAAATAAAGTATATACATACTGTGTAGTATAAACCACAGGAATAGTGAACTGACTAAAGGGATAGATTCCGTAACATAAAAAGGGCAGATTTTTAGAGTAGAATACAAAAGAGTAGAATATGAGTAGAGTATAAATTATCTCAAAAAAGAGGTATTAAAAAAACTCTTGTCTTAGCCCCAGCGGGTCTGTGATATGAAGGGAAACTAAGCAGGTTTTTATTTTTGTACAAAATTATCTCTGAGATTACAGTTAGCTGAAGCTGTTGATGCAAGCTATCATTTCCCAATAAGCAAAACCAGCTACTCTTTTAGTTTAGTTAAAAACAGCTTTTAAAACTAGAGGTCTTAAATCTGCAAACCTGGATCACTAAAAAGGTCCAAACCTGCAGTTTCCCTCTCTCTTTTTAAATCAAATGTGCAATCTAATGATCCCAGGAGTGACATTTTACAAAACATTAAGTGTCTGAATCATCCCAACACTGAAGTCTTGTTTTGGTCATGAAAAAATATTCAATTTAGTTACATTTTTTGTAAATGCACTTTAAATTGTAATGCACACATAATAAGACACTGGAACTGATTTTAATGTATCTTTAAATAGCTCATTAGTTGTTTCCAGAACATAATTGTACTTTTTTAGACACTGAAAGGATTTGCCAGTAATGGACAAAATCTTAAATATGTGAAATGCTTCAGATTTTTCATGCTGCCCATAAAAACATGTAAAAAGTATCTAAAGTATGAAAAAGAAAGTCGATATAATAAATGCTACTGCCACAACTGTTGGACATGACTGCCACGCTGTCACAGCTTTCCAGTTCAACCAGGGAAATTTTCACCAACTCATTCACCCTGACACACACAGCATTTATTTCCTGTTTACTGGCAATCAAAAGAAGTAAGTTACACAGAGGGAGGAGCTGTGTTTAAGGAAAAAAATTAAAAAGGACAGACAGGAAGGTGGGGCAAGAAAGTTTAAAATCACATACGGGTGAAATTCAAGAAACAACCCTGGAGAGTCTCAGACAAACCAGTGAAAGCAAACAAGCCGAGGATACATCAGACTCTTAAAGAAGCATCAGCACGCAGCACGGTGATGTTACTGCTACTACTCATCTACTCACTGGCAGGTAAAAAGATAACTAACACTTGTTAATACAACAGACTACTGAATGTTACATTACAATACATATGCTGCAGGTGATTATGTGTTTTGGAATGGTTTAAGCTTTTTATTTTTATTTTTATTTTTTTTCAATTTCTTACTTTTTAAGTCTGTTCATATATTTTAAAAATGGCAAAAAGGCTTTTACAACTCAAGCAAACAATCACATTTTAATCATATATAATATATAAATAGAAAAACTAAAATTGTGCTCATGCACTTTAATAAAATATACCATCTTAAAAATATTAACATTAATTATGTGCACCATTTTTTTTCTTTTACATAACACATTTTCACCTTGTTTATTAAAGCTTTTAGGAAGTAAAACGTCTGATTGGATAATCTCGGGTCGTACCATCTGAACATAGCACCCTGAGTCTATCGCTACAACAAACACTGAATTTAAATAGTTACATGGATGAGACATCATGAACCAGGCAACAAATCAAAAACAGGTCTTAGTGTACAAATATCTTTGTGGTATAAGAAGTGCTAAATATTGTATTTCTCTCATACATTTCAAGAACAAACATACATGAAATTAATGTTGACTTTGACTACGTGGCTGCAGCTCCAGATTCTTACAAAGAGATTTTCTTTCATTTTCAGGTTGTGAATCTGAAGTGAGAGCATGTCACCATCACTGGGCTGAAATCACCTGCAAATATCCTGAAACAAATAACACATATCAGTACATTGATGTAGTTCTTTCCAATGAAACATCTGTACAAACCTCTAAGAAGGACGTGTGGGAAGAAAATGGCAGATTTTTCCTCTACCATGATACAAAAAATAAAAATCTCAAGGTTACAATAAAACATGTTAAAGAGCAAGAGTTTAGGAAGTACAGGTGCAAGTTTTTCCAAAGATCGAACTCACCTCACATACAGGAAGGAAAACTGGAGAATGGTAAGAAATATCATCATCATCACCATCATCCTTGTGTCAGACACCAGACGAGGCACACACAGGAAATCAGAATATTTGATTAAAAAATCGATACAGAACAAAAGAGGAGTTTCGGAAACACTGGGAACTTTTTTTCTGGCTCATGAGCAGTCCGGAGCTGCAGTACGAACTTTTCTAAAACATTTCCACAGTTAGTGAGTCCCCATCTATTCAAAGTAATGGAGCCAAGGACATTTCAAAAAGTCACCTGAACATAAAAGAAACTTGACAAGTCCTTAAAATAAACTGCTTTATTTCTCTGATTTGTTTACAGAGCATATAAACTGCCCACGAACATATCTCAGCGTGTACAGAACAGCGAACAGCACCATCACATGTGATTATCCAGATGTTTACGAGTCCCACATAAAGTTCTTCTGTAAAAAGAACCGTTTTACCTGTGAGGACATTTTATCAACGTCAAAAGGGACGTTTACTCTCACAGGCAGCAGCCGTGCCTTTAACATTTCCATCAGTCATGTGACCTCACAGGATGCTGGTGATTACTGGTGTGGAGTGGAATCAAATGATGGAAGTTACAGATTATCACACACACAAATACACCTGAAAGTTATAGGTGAGTATTCCACATGTTCAGTATCACAGGTTTAAATGATAAAAGCTGGCTGATAAGCTGAAGGCAAATATTTGTCTTTTTGTCTTCAGACATTCAACCTTTGACATCAACTATTGGGCAGAACTTCACATACCAGTGTAAGTACAACCAGGATGCTTCCTCATGTATAAAATTCATCTGCAAAGGAGAAGATTCAACTGTATGCAAACAGCTAGTAACCAGCACAGAGCCTGACGTGAACCAGAGGTTTATAATGAAAGAGAACAGCGGGAGTATCACCATTACAGTGAGAGAAGTAACAGCAAACGATAGTGGGATATACTGGTGTGGAGCAAGAGTCCCTCACAAACACAATCAAACACATGACGACTTCTTTGATGGATTTAATTTGACTCTAGGTAAGTTGTGCTGTTTGTTGTGTGGGTGACTGTCAAGATCAACCTATCAAAGAAAATATATGTCACTTTTTAAGACATTTGCTCGTAGTCAGTCAGAAATCAAAAGGAAATGTGAGGTAACACAGACTGTTTTCTCCTGGACTATAAGTGGAATATTTGGGCTATGCTACAATCATAATTAACAGCAATAGCAGTGTAATATTTTGTGATATAACAACATCACGTCTTTAGTTTCCCTAGTGCACGTAAGAATGGATGGAAATTAAGAAAGGCTTTAAGGTACTGGTTAAAAAACTTGACCCAGGATACAACATCATAAATAAAAGTTTCTTTAAAATTTTACTGTGTGACAGTCCTGTGCAGGCTTAACCTGTAGAGTTACAAGGTTTAGTAACAAAATACCAGCATTTTAAATGTTATACTTAAGCTAGGACACTTTTGTCTTTGCATTTGTCTTATGTTGCATCACCACATAAGTCCTCCTTTCCCAATATTGTGTCATCAGTGATAGCAAATCCTTGGGAAAAGTGAAAAATGCCCTAATTATATTTGCCCTAATATGCAGCCTGCAAGCTGCAAGCAGATGATGAAATTTTCCCTTTTCTCTAACATATCATCAGAAATATCCCAAATTTCCTTAAAATATGACATCATTTTAAAAGGTTGATCTCCCACCCCTACTAACTTATACTTAAAAGTGCAGTCAAGACCTTTAGTTAATTATTTAACATCAATATTATCGATAATGATCTACACCAGAAACTGTGTATTAAAAACATACATTGGTTTCTAGACTTTTGAAGTCTGACTGATAAGGTTTTGGGTGCCACCATGTTGTGTGTTCCATACACTGTAACAACGAAACACACAGAAACACATCTGCTAATTAGACTGCTAATGCTAGCATTCTATTACCTGCATGGCGTGCACCACATAGCAGGCTGTACAAATCTGTTCAGTCACGCACACCTCAAATGCTACTGAAAGGTCTGGATCAGAACTAGTGAAAGTCAGGTCAAGGGATTAATTAATAGGTGCATTATTTGCATCGGTTACAAAGTCTGCAAAAGTATATTCTGCAAAAGCACTTGACAAAGTTCACTGTATGAATGTAATAACCTCTGAGGCTGTTGCTGTTTATGCTTCAGTCTTCCTGCACCACCTTCACCACCTGCAGAGGTGTGACATGAATATTTACAGGTTTATCTTGATGAACATTCATTTTCCTATATATATTTAATATGAAGGGGAAATCTCAGAACACAATACTTTTTAGAAAAACTTTTCCCCCACAGTGCAGTCTTCTTGATATTCAAGGAAAACATATAACACATTCAGAGCGTCAGTGTTTTCACCTGGGAGGGCACTAGTCTAGCTTTTAGTTTATTACAACAAGTCCTAGAGTCCATCAGCCTTAAACATCTTTACTTAGCACAGTTTAATCTGCACGATATCTGAAACTCTCTGTAACTTGCTTTACTGCAACAGAAGAATTTAGTTTAGAGATGTTATTATAATGTCTAATGTCTGTACTGCTGAACCTTTGACGATATGTTGCTGTGCAGGATGTGAAAAATGATTTCAAAATATTTCTGTCTCAAAACAAACAAAAAACCCAAACAGATTCTTTCGTTTGAGCTTTTTTTTAAAGGAATAAGACTTAATATTCAAAATTGTGTGTTTTGTGTATTAACATCAGTTGTTTCAGTTATATAAGACATACGACTTTCTGAACACTCTCCTTTTCTTCAAGGTCTGAAACAAGAAAGTATTCTCCATCCACATGAGAATAAGAATTTTGGTGAGAGTGTACATTTTCTATCTCGCAGAAAACAAACAGACATTTTCACGACGTCCTCGGACAGTGTTGTGTGATGATTGCATGTGAATCAGTTTCCAGTCATCCTGACTCTTTTTGTTTTTTCTGAGGCAGTCGTCGTGTTGATCTTCTGTATAGCTTTTCTGCTGCTGATGGTTGTGATAGTTTTGATCCTTATTTACAAACGTAAGTTCATTTATCACTTACCTTCATTTTTACACCTATATCTAATCATACATCTGGCAGAAAGTTGCTGTGAGCAGGAGGACAGACAGGTGAGATTTCCAGATCTAAGATGTCAGGACGGAGTGAGCAGCAGAAGGCGGTGGTTAGTTTTTAGAAGGTAAAAAGTTGGCGAGAAGGACCAGCGACAGAGGAGGCCGACCAGCGCTATAGTGGTACTAACAATCTGGCGGAAAGTGAAGGTATCAGCCGGTCCTTAAATACTGACAGGTTATTACTAGAGATGAGCCGTAGTTGAGGGAAGTTGGATGTGAGAATCGGAGCTTCCGGAGTGCATTGTGGAAAAATATGCCAAACAGCAACACACACACTGGATCCTGACAGATGTCAAATGAAGAGCTAGTTAAGTCTCAGTTCAGTGACGTGTCAAAATGAGTCTACGTTGTTCTGTTTCTTTTCGATTTCTCAGGCCTTTCACCTTCAAAGGATACAGGAAGTGAAGCAACACCACAGTATATCAAAGAGGTGAGTTAATGGTGCTCTATGTGTGACTGTGGCAGTGTGCTATGATCCATGCAGTCACTGGGAGGTTTCTGATGCAGTACCATATACTTGGCTGCCAGCAACCACATGCCAACCAATCAGTCAATGCATATTTTTTTCCTAAAGACCTGTGGTTGCCAGGGGGGTCACTGACACCTCTCTAGTCCACTGTGTCCAGGGAATAAGCAGTTTCCTGGCAACTGCCAGCACCAACAGCAACCAGTCAGAGAATACACATGAAAGTAGAGTCACTGCCACATCATCACTCGCCAGTCTCTAGACCTGTGCGGCCGAGGCCTGAGCTTACAGTACCTGCTAACACTGACTGATTGAAAGCTCTCCCAAGTAAAAAAATAGTGAACTGATTTAATGGATGCATGATTAAAAATCCCCGGTTTAGCTTTTTTGGCCATTTTCATATCATTTTATTTGCCAGCGTTCTGAACTAAGCATTGCTTAACAGTTTTAGCAACACCAATTTGAATTTCAAGATGTACAGATAATGATTGATGGTAAACCTCATCAGATCAAATATAAACAGTTCAAACTGTAATTTCTTCTCCTCTTTCTGGCAAGGACAATATCTATGAAGAAATAGAGGAGCATTTCCAGAGTCCAGGCTCAGAATGTGCCACAAACACAGTTTATCTCACCGTCGATCATCCTACAAACCATCCTGCCTCACTCCATTACTCCACCATCAACTTTCCGATCAGCTCTGACATAGCTGCTGCTGAGACACTGATCCTCACACCCAGCTCATCGGCCTGCAAATATTCAACTGTGAAGCACAGCACGAGTCTGACTACGTCGACTGCCACACACCCACCCAGACCTCCACAGGAGCCTCTCTACTCAAAAGTCAACAAGTTGAAGCCAAAACAGAAATAAGGTCTGTGAAGAAATATGAAATACTGATTTATGTCAAATCGTGTATAGTAATTAAAAAAAAACAAAGAGGTGCAAAACAAGTGTATCAAAATGTTGGCAACATGCTCCCAAACTGAAAAGGAAGTGCGCTGACGTAGAGCTTGACATGTTTTGAAACCAGTCTGATAAGATGAAACTTGCGGTGTTCTGTTGCGTAGATAAATTCTGTCTACATTTCCTTCCTTGAGGTGTTTTTGGTTACAAAATATGAATTTGCTTGCATGCGTTTCTTGTTTGTCCTTGTGCTTTCATGAATGCTGGTCTAGTGATAGGATTCACACAATACTGTAATATTTTTATGGTCACAGTTCCCACATTTCTTAGTGGAATCTTGTGATATTTAGAAATGATAAAAATAGTTAAATCCAAGATTTGGAAGGAAATCTATTTTCAAATCAAACTGGAAATGTCTTTATTCGCTTGGCGTGGTTATGTTTAACTTAAAAGACTCCATATTCAGCAAAAAAGCCTTGATCATGTTCATGTTGCAGTAAGTCAGAGTAAGCCTTTACCTCAAACTGAATTAAATAAAAATTACAGAAAAGTTTATTTAAATACACATAGCAGTATCATTTTTAATAAAATGACATCAGGATGCTGAGCCTCCACTGGTTTAAATCTGCACTCTCCATCATTCTCCCTTTTAGACTCTCACTGATGCGATCCACCCCTGTCAACCTCAAACCCACCTCAGCTGGAGCCATCCAAACCTCAGTCTACATCCTCACCACCACCACCTGGACTCTGGTGGATCCTGTCCTAAAACTGCTGGGATTGTGTTCTGCCATGATGAGCTGCTGGAGTCTGACTGCCAAATACAATCATTTCTCTATGTCAGTAAATCATGTTCTTTTAAGTGAGCTCTCCTTATTGAAACACTTTTGAGACACATCCCTGGTATCCTTTTAACAACCCCACAGACTGCAGTGATGGGAATAACGCCGTTACTTTTTCAAGCAGCTGCGTGCGCTCCCGCGGACGGTAATCACGATTACTGTCTAGCACAACACCTGGAGCATGAGTGCTGCTGTTTGACTGAGGAAGAATAAAGTAGTCGTGGTAAGCCA
>NW_005187850.1:248311-253809 GCF_000239375.1 Pundamilia nyererei
TGAGACAGATGTGCTGTGGGTGCTACTTTTTACGACATTAGTTTAACACAACAAGATCACTGTTTAGAGCAAAAATTAATTACTTAAAAACACTGTTTTGGTTTAGCTGGTGATATTTCCATGCATAAGGTTGATGGGGAAGTGGCAGCAGGCACGTTTAGACAAAGCAGTGAGAAAATGTTCTTGTCTCATTTTTCACATCATATTGTTCTCACTCCAGTGTTATTTGAGGGTCGCCAACCTTGCAGCTAAAGCATACAGTGTACATTATCTGTACTGAGATGGAGTGAAGTCCAGTCCACTAATGCCACCTGCAGTAAAGAGCCATTATCTAGAACCAGATTAACTTCCGACGCATCTTTACTTGGCTTACTGATCAGATTTTAAATCCCATTTCATGTACAATACATCTGAAACTTTGAACACTTTTCTGTTCCTGCTTCTTGTAAATAAACTATTACCTAAATAAAATGTTGTTGTGTATTTATATTGAGCTGACACCAATGAGAAAACACATGTCTGTTTATACACCTTGAGCTTTAGAAATCATCACTCCTATCATTTGGTTCTTAGTTCTTACTTGGTGGTACAAGCAAGAACTAACCCAACTAACATCAACTGTACCAACCTGATTCAAACCTGTTTTTAATATCTATAATCAAACAAAATGATGTATATCTGACATATATAAGTATGATGGGCCGTCTGGACCAAAAATGCCAGGGCTGGCTTGTTTTTTTGCCATGTCGGAGTTGCACAGCAGTTGCACAGCAGTTGCACAGCAATCAGCAGTTAAATTAACATGTCATTCGTCGATCTAGACGGAAAAAAGTTCTTCAAAATTAGTTTGAAAATTTAATGAACGATGCAAGCTGGTAGATTGGGAAACCAGCAGAACCATCATAGATACATTTATATTAATCATAAGTACAATTCATCATAATATTAATATTACTACAGCTTTACTACTACTACATTTATAGTATAGTAGTATAGTTGCAAACTTTTTTCCCCATAAAGTTAGCGTAGTACTGTCAAACAGAAGCCGCCTTTATATGTTGAAATCCATGAAGCTCAGTTTACATTACTGAACTGTGCAAACAAAAGAAACCCGTCTCCTTCTAACTGATAAAAGCAGTTTTCTATAATATCTACAAACTGCTATTTTTGTCACGCAGTTTCAAGACTTCCCGTTAATCAAAGCGTGATATGATTCTCCACCACACACGCCATTTATTTCCTGTTTACCACCAATTAGAGGAAGCAACATACAAAGCGGAAGGAGCTGTTTAAGACAAAAAAAATGGACAGATTGAAAAGTGGGGCAGGAAGATTTTAGGTAACTTAAAACCGAAATCAATGAAAGATCACTGCAGACCAACAGACCGAGGAGGGAAAAAGACATCAGGAAACAAACCGCAGATAAATAATTCAGACTTCAAGATCTTAAACAAACATCCAAAACCAGATAATGAAGTTTCTGCTGCTACTTGTCCTCTCAATAACGACAGGTACAAACATTCATTTGCTAACACATTAACACTCAGAGTGTATCTGAATGTATAATATTATAGATAACAAACGTATTTTTGATGTGGTGTAATCTTTTTTAAGACCGCTTAACACTAAAGGGATGCAAACTGTATGTAGAAACAGTCTGACAGTGAACCTGAAGGAAATCCAGCTGCAAATAATAAAATACTCAGACTCACAAACTGAACAATAATTTTGAAAAGACACTGTACAATATTTTAATTTACTTAAAAATTTGCTGTCACATACACACAGTTGTGATAATCATAAACACACAATTAATGAAGAATTTAAACATTTACATGTGGTGCAGGGAAAATTCTTAATATGTGCAAATTTTATAAAAATCATCATGTTAAACATATCACTGTGGTGCAAACATATTATTTCTGTGGGACAAGAAATACTAAATAATGCCTTTCATTCTTCTTCATCACTTCATCTACTATCTAGTAAAAATCTAGTAATTTCTTTGACACAAATGTCGATCTTTAGTTTTTTTTATGTGAAAAAAATGGGTTCACAGTAAAAGAAAACACTCTCTGCATTAACAAACCATTTCTGTTTTATAATTATAGGACGTACATTTTTCTGTCACTTTTTATTATCATTATTATTAATTATTTCTTACAATATAAGCTCAAATATTTGTGCTGACAGCATTTCTTTATTAGGTCCAGAAAAACTGAGACGTGCTGGACTGGAAGGGCATTTTCACTTATGTCTGAACCATGAAATGATTACCAGAATTTTTTTTTAACTGGAGCATTTATTAAACTTTCTGACAATTGAAGAAATACTTTAATTTGTATATTTGCTAATTCTGCCATTTTTTTCTGTTTATTACTTAAAAATGTGTTATGCACATTTTTTTTTTAGATTTTTCAAGAGGACTCACACTGATGATATAGAAGTCACAAAATCTCACATATCAAACATGAGACACTATAGAGGTTAAGATCAAACCGGACTGCGTGTGGCTGACAGTGTAAAATGAGAATGAGATTCCTTTTGCAGAATATGATGTAATATAACTGTCTCTTTGATTTGCAGGTTATGAGGTCAGCTTTGGAATGAAAGCATGTCACCAAGGATGGTTTAAATTCACCTGCAAATATCCTGAAATAAATAAATCACATCAAGACAATGATATAGTCGATTCCAATGAAACAACCATTCAAAGCTCTGAGAAAGATGTGTGGGAAACTGAAGGCAGATTTTACCATGATACAAAAAGTAAAAATCACCAGGCAGCCATTAAAGACCTTAAAGATAAGTGTAAATTAAACCGAAGATCAAACTCGACTGACAGAAAAGACGAGAAACCAGAACCTGGTAAGAAATGTAGCACATCTATCATTATTATTATTAGTAGTAGTAGTAGTATTATTATTATAAAAATGAACTGGATCATGAGAGACCTAAGAGATCTATTCCCCATGTATTTCAAATCATTGCCAAAAGACTTAGGAAAATTAATTTGAACATGAAAGAAACATTCCAAGTCCTCATAAGATGACAAATATTTGATTTCACTGTTTTGTTTACAGAGCTTGAGAGCTGCCAACGAACACTGAATCTCATTTTGTACAAAAAAACATGTGACTCTCCTGGAGATGATTACATGTCTGGGTTCACGTTTTTCTGCAGAAAGAACAATTTCACCTGTGAAGATATTTTATTAACAAATCATCCTCAAAAGTCAAAAGGATTATTCATTCTCACCAGCCATGGCTTTAGCGCCTCTATCAGTCATGTGTCCCAATGGGATACTGGTGTCTACTGGTGCGCAGTGGTATCAAATGAGGGAAGATTTTCACTCAAACGAGTAAAAATTAACCTCTTATCCCCAGCGCCCCTATGTGAGTATTACACATTTTCTAAATAATACATGAAAGCAAGTCTCAAATATATCATGTCTTTCTTTTTTTCTGTTTTCTACTCCTATAGATGCAATAAAGAAATCAGCCACTGTTGGCAAGAACTTCACCTACTGGTGTAAATACAACCAGGATATCTCCTCACTTAAAATATTTTTTTGTAAGGGAGAAGATCCATCTATATGTAAGCCTCTCATAAACAACAGAAAGAATCCCATAAACAGGTTTTCTATGAGTGATACAAAGAATAAAATTACTATAACAGTGAGAGAAATAACATTAAATGACAGTGGGACATACTGGTGTGGAGCAGAAAGACCCGACAACCAAACAAGCAACGTTTTCTTTGGCAGATTGTTCCTGACTGTAGGTGAGTCACGATTTTTGTATTATTTCAAATTAATATTATAATTCTGTAAGGACTATCAACAAAATGAGTCACTTTGAGATGTACAGTAAACCACAAAAGGAGTTCCATGACAGGAATTCTTAAAACGTATTTAAACGTAGTTTCTAACGTAAAAAGCTAAAGTTTGCCCAAACATGAAAGATGGATGTGTCCACTGACCTGTCATCTGTTTCTTTCTAAACTTTTTAAAAGTCTGAATGTTTGGATTTTGCACACCGTCAGGTTGTTTTTTGGAACCAGAGGTGATCATACTTACATAATATGATGGAGTGCAAAATTATTAGTTAATTCTAGCAAGCTGCATTTTTGAACTATATGACTGCAACACACAAATATCTGTTCATCAATGCTGAGAAAGACTATAATACTATAAATGTACTAATGAAATAGCGCAAACGTGGATGATCTGCACCACACAAAAGGTGCTGCAGTCACAGCAGCTGCTAACTGTGAGAAATGCAATCATTATTTTAGAAAGAGTTACCCGCATACAGCTGATGTGAAGAAAGGGATTTTTAGTAGCAGCCGTCCCTGTTTTAAGACCGGATGTACAGTTGTACATTTCCCGCAACTTTATTTTGCAGTCAGTTGGTACTGTGAAGATGGACTCCAAAATCATGTCCAAAATACAAAAACACAAAGATCACATTAAATTACAAAGAGCAGAAGGTGGGAACAATCACCATTGCTGTGTCATAAAAAATCTAATGATCAATTTTGACGTTTGAAGAGTGTACAATCGATTGTTTGTTTACACCACTCAACAAAAGCAGAACTGCATTACAGAATCAGAAGACACATCGTCCACATTCAGAAGCACATCTCTGTATAGTGACAGTTATTATGATTTAAACAGGCAAATGTTCAGCATTCAAACTACAGGTGAACAATAGTCAAAGCCAGATGTTTCCCCGTTATGTCGATATCAGCTAGTCAAGTACACACCTACACAGCATGTTAACAGACCGTGAAAAAAAGCCACACAAAAAATTAATGAATGATTGCTGGTAAGGGTTTCTATACATTAGTATTTACAAAGAGTATGTTGTGACTTACCTTCAAAATTACAGCGGTCCTTCACTATAACATGGTTCACCTTTTGCGGCCTCGCTATTTCGCTGATTTTTATTAGTGCACTTTTGCATTTTAATTTTTTTTTACAGTGCATTGTGTTCTGCTTCCTAATCAGTTGTAGACCATTGTCGATCTCCTCCGTGCCGTCTCTCCTGTACAGTACAGAATCGCTACATCGATCGCTAGCAGTGTGACTCTGAAGTGCAGTACTGTATGTTTGTAAGTTTCCCCCCAACAAACACAATGCCGACAAAAATGTTTTTCAAAGGCACCTGCGGTAGCATCCAAAAGGCAGAGGAAGCGCAAAAAGTTGGACTTCTGATTCATTAGTGTTGAATTCTCTCGCAGCTGCTCTATTCCCATGCTCTGGACCTGAAAACAGGGTTTGATCTTTGGTTTCATTCAATAATACTGGACTTATCTTTCTACAAAGGTTTGAACCTTGAGAGAAACAAGAGAGAAAAGTGTGAAAATGTTCATGTCTGTATGGGAAAAGTGTATAAAGTTTGTAGTGAGGGGTTTACAGCCTTAAAACATCTAAAATAATTGTAAAAAATAAAGTTGGCTACTTTGTGGATTTCACCTATTGTGGGTTATTTTTA
>NW_005187850.1:255242-262027 GCF_000239375.1 Pundamilia nyererei
TCCAATCACACTTAATGATTTAATTACAGTGATAGGTAAAATGAAATCCTCACCATTACTTCCCTTTGTCCTGTCTGGGACTCTCAGCAGCATTGGTCCACATTGCTATCCGTCATCAACAGCACACTGAGGCAAGGTTGTGTTCCATCCTATTTTAAACATGCTGAGGTAACTTCTCTATTGAAAAAACAGAATCTAGATCCTCGCTCTACTAGTAATTACCAGCCTATTTCAAAATTGCCATTTTTAAGCAAATTACTGTAAAGAAATGTAGAAAATCTGTTCAGGTCCTTAGTATGCAGATTATAGATAGCTGACTGTTTTCAGTCTGGCTTTCAAAAGCATCACTCCACTGAGACGGCTCTCTTAAGGGTCTATAATGATTTATTAATGGCTTCTGATGCAGGGGATTGTTCTGTGATCATTTTGCTTGACCTCAGTGCAGCCTTTGATACCATCCATCCATTCGCTTCCACTTATCCTTGTCAGGGTCGCATGGGGCGCTGGAGCCTATCCCAGCTGTCATAGGGCAAGAGGCGGGGTACACCCTGGACAGGTCGCAAGTCTGTCGCAGGGCCAACACACAGGGATAGACAACCATTCGCACTCACATTCGCTCCTGCATTCACACCTATGGGCAATTAACCTATCCCCACAAAGTGCATGTCTTTGGACTGTGGGAGGAAGCCGGAGTACCCGGGGAGAACCCACGCTGTGAGGCAACAGTGCTAACCACCATGCTGCCTTTGATACCATTGACCATAAAATTCTACTTAACAGGTTGAAGGTTTTGGCTGGCCTTTCTGGATCTGCCTTAGACTGGTTTTCTTCCTAATTATCAGATAGGACCTTTTCTGTTAGGACTGACAGGTTTACCTCTAACATTACCCCCCTAACCTGTGGGGTTCCACAGGGTTCAGTTTTGGGTCTATTATGATTTTCTTTTTATATTCTTCCTTTAGCTGGCATAATTCAATCTTATTATGTCTATGCCGATGACATTCAGCTGCATATGTCCTTTAAGCCTCACCAGCTGGGTAGGCTGTCCACCTTAGTCCAGTGTTTAACTCAAATCTCTGATTGGCTTTCTAACAATTACCTTGTTTTAAACAAAAATAAAACAGAGACCATGACTGTAGCTCCTTAAGAACTACAGTCTAAAATCAGTCAAGTTATTGCCTCTTTCTTTCCTTCTGCCAAGTCAAATATTCGAAATCTTGGAGTAAGCTTTGATTCTTCTCTGGACCTCATTCCTGCTTCTTTCATTTAAGGAACATTTCTAAACTCCAACATATGGGTTCCTCAGCTGAATTATAAAACATTGTTCCTGCATTTGCGTCATCTTGTTTAGATTATTGTAGTGCCCTGTTTACCAGCTTGGACAAATCATCTCTTTCTCGCCTCTAAGCTATACAAAATGCAGCGGCCAGGTTACTACCATGCTCTAGCAAGCGTGCTCACATTACCTCCATTTTATATTATTTACATTGGCTCCCAATAGATTTTAGAATTCGTTTTAAAATTCTTGTTTTAACATAGAGCACTAAATGGCCATGTCCCAGATTATTTATCCAAGCTTCTTATAAAATACACCACTGCCTGTTGTCTTCGCTTCCAGGCTCAGAGTTTGTTGGTTGTTCCCTGAACACGACTGAACATTGCATATGCATTTATATTTGATTTGTTTGTCTTATATGAAGAAAATAAAACGTTTTTCCTCATAAACAGATGCAAACACAGCACCTGATGCAGCTTCTAAAAGTCATGGTAAGAGATTACACTTAATGTTTTAATTCTTGGTTGTCACTACGAACATGATAAACTGAGTTCCAACCAAGACCCATTCCATACATTTAATGTTTTAAAACTGTTGCTGAACACGAGTGAGGTGAAGATGTTCACGAGGTTTAAAAAGAACAGTTTCATTTAAATTTCTCTACAGTCTCAAATAAAATTACACAAGCGTCCACAAACTGGGAGATAAAGCCATGCTGACTTTTTGTTTGCCTTCATTTCCTCAGATGTAGTGATTGTTGTGATCGTCTGTGTCACTTTGCTGCTGCTGCTGCTGGTGGTGTTTGTGATCGTCTTGATCCTTATCTACAAACGTAAGTACATTTTATTATTCATTTGTGCAGCAACCATCTCTTCCTTCCCTGTGTTTTGTACATATGATGTCTAAAATCCCACAGCAGACAGGATGATGTTAGCAGCTTCTATTCATTTTTTATTTGCTTTTTGAAATTGATATTTTAATATGTAATATGTAAATACTACATTATCAATGAAACTTTTACAGTTCTTTCTTTAAAGGTCATGGAGCTCGTGGAAGAAATTGAATTAATTTTTATGAGATTTGTAGAAATTTGTTCAATTTACACAATTTCTTTTCTGTTTGGCAGGAATTTCAAAATTACAAAACACAGGAAATGAAGCAGCTGTACAGAATATAAAAGAGGTGAGTGACTTAGGCTGTGCCATGTGTCATGTCTGCTCACTCTATTGTAATGTAATGTATTAGTATTATTAATGTAATGCCTCAGAAGTCAGATGGTTGAGCTGGGAGTGACTCCTCAGTTGAGCTTGTTACAGTAACAATAACTAAGCATGAAGTTGGAAAAGCAGAGAAATGCAGGATTTTTCTCTCTTTAGAAAAGGTAGAACCTTTCATCCATCAGTGCTTGCTGTTTTTGTCTGAAAACACAGCTGCAGCGCACTCACATCCAGAGCCTGGATAAAGCTCTTAAACATGTCTTACAGTTTTACTAGGGCAGGGATAGGTCAGTAGGTAAAGCGGTTGCCCCATGATCGGAAAGTCAGGGGTTCGAATCCCCTGAACAGCTACCCTGAGGTACTCTTGAGCAAGGTACCATCCCCACACGCTGCTCCCCGGGCGCTGCGCTGGTGGCTGCCCACTGCTTCACTGAGTGAATGGGTTAAATGCAGAGAAGAATTTCCCCATGGGGATCAAAACACCAACCTATGGGTATTGCACTTGTCACACTTGTTGCTGGAGTGAGCAGGTCAGTCTGTAGTGTAGAGGGTGTAGAGCAGTGGGCTCAGCACACCCACTCGTGAGGAGCCACTGCTCAGTGTACAACTGGAGGAGAGGCGGGGACCTCCATAGAGCTGTCATACTTGGAGAAACTACACAGTGAGACCAAAACCACTTTTTGTTCAGGCGTTTTAATCCTGTATTGTTGATCATTATAACGTGGTAGTTTATGGAGATTACCTTGCTTTTGGGGTAAGATGCAGGTGGAGAGAAGCTCAGGTTTCTGGCACTTTTGGGTGGGGATTTTTCAGCTGGGTTGCTTCTTGCTTTCATGTGATGAAGCCCATTTTATCAATAAAATGTGTTTGTTAGAGGAAACCAGTTTCTTAATGATCTTGAGTGAATATGCTCAAGAAATTATGACCTAACCGTTGCCAGATCAATGTTAAGTTGTAGCCAGCTGGCTAACTGCAGCTTGCTTGATAATGTTATCACAAGAAAAATCACAATTCAAATGTGAGTTGGCCAGGAATTTTATTTGCACTTTGCATGGAAAAGGCTTCCTGTTAGATCAAATATAAACTGTTCAACGGTGTGTTTTCATTCTTTCCTGCAGGAGAATATCTATGAAGAGTTCCAGGAGCACCTTGAGTATCCAGACTCAGAAACTGCAACAAACACAGTTTATCTCACTGTGAATCCCCCAAACCAGCCTGACTCACTGCATTACTCTACCATCAACTTTCAAAGCAGGTCTAACAGAGCTGGTGGTGAGACACCGACTGTCAAACCCAGCTCCTCTGCCTACAAATATTCTGCTGTGACGTTCAGCAAACGTCCGACCAACTCATCTGTTAATCAGCTACACAGACCTACAGAGGAGTCTTTGTACTCCAGAGTCAAAAGGACGGGAAAAAACTAAAACGGGAATTAGAGTTGATTTCTCTTGTTAGAAATGTATAAATTACAGAACCTGTATGGCCAAGAATTCAGGTCATTACATCTGTGTTATTACATCAGTCCATCTAAGACTGATTAACACCAAACTTCTTAGATGTTGGCTTGATGGAGACAGAAATCACTCAACTAATGTGAGGACTTGCGATCTTTTTACACTGATCCATACTGAGCTCTTAGATATCAACTGGTAGAGTCCCACCGATACAAGGCACACTCGATGCTGCTTCTTCTGAACAGGCGTTCCCGCTGACCAGCCTGTTTGGACTTTGGGATTAGACTTGTTCAAGTTTAAACCCATCATGGGTTGGCTCAGGCAGCTTGGGCGGGGGTGTAGACGTGTGTTTCAGCTAACTAACATTAGCAAAAGTCAAAATCAGGTTACTGTAAATATTATTTAAGCAATGATTTAAAAAATCCTAAACAATCCTGATGTTTATCTTTCGATCACTCAATGTCATCTATCTGCAAAAGTGCACACATTACTCTGCTGTACAACCACAGTGTGATTCTTGAAATCAACAAAAATCAAAAAATTATTTCTATAGCACATAATTATGCAACAAAGTTGATCAAAGTGCTTTGCAGTTGGTCAGACCAATAGTATAAGACAGTTAGAATAAAAACAGTGAAAAGGAGGGCAAGAAAACAATATGGGTAAACAGCATAACTAGCCACGAAATTACCAACTAGTTTGAATTAAAAGCCAGACTAAAACAATACGTTTTAAGATGCAATTTAAAAGACTGGATGGACTCAAAGGAACAAATATAAGGAGCGAGGTTATTCCAGAGTCGGGGTGCTACGATAGCAAAGGCCCGATCACCTCTGGACTTCAGACGAGACCTCGGTTGCATCATGAGCATCTGATTGGAAGATCTTACTGCTCTATTAGGAATATACAAATGGAGGAGTTCAGACAGATAGCTGGGAGCCAAATTGTTTAGAATTTTAAAGGTAAGCAAGATAATTTTGAAATTGATACGATCTTCAACAGGGAGCCAATGTAAGTTGACTAGTACGATTTGACAGCTGCGTTTTGAACTAAGTGGAGCCGGTGAAGAGAAGAGAAGAATATGGGCGGCCTGAGTAGAGGGAATTTCTTCCCTACCTTCCCTTTTTCAATTAGAACTCCCAGTGGCTCCTTTCATGGAGGAGGAGTGGCTCTACTTCAAGCCCCTGCTGAGTGGTCCTCACTTTATCTCACTTATCTCATTTCTATCACTTTTATCCACAATCACATTCTTTCATTTAGTGACTGAAAAAAATTATAATCAGTTATTTCTGTACCTTAATAATAATCATATCCTCTCACAGCATAAACTTGGTTTTCAGATTGAAATACTTCCCAACGAATGCTCTCTTAAAATCCCGTGTTCTCTGCGGATCGTGGTCATCTTAAAGTGATGATAGCTGTAGGTCTGACTAAAGCTTTTGACTTGGTTCATTTTTCTTTCTTTCTCTTTTTTTTTTTTTGTGCCTGTCGCGTTTGGATCTTTAGCCATCAGAATTGTTGTTTGAAGGCCAAGAAAGATGCCGAGCGGCTTTACTTTACCAACTGGATCATCATGGCCTTGCCATATTGGTCCATTTGATTGGCCTTTATTATAATTATGTATTTATTTTATTTGGTTTTCGGTTGTTACAGACAGGACAGACATGACTGGGGGATAGGACAGGGAGAAAGAATGAAAGAAAGAGAGGGAGAGAAAGAAAAATAGAGCGGGGAGAAGAGATGGTGAGAAAGGGGGGAAGAAAAAAAAGGAAAAACAAACACAACAACTGGATCACCTGTATGGAGATTAAAAAAAACAGAAGAGAAAACAAACAAGAAAGAGCAACATAATAAATACAAGTTCATTCTTCTTTCTTTAGATGAGCTTAGTGTTATTGGTCTTTCCCAGCATGCACTGATGTGGTTTCAGTCTCCTCTTTCTCTTATTGCGCTTCACCAGAGATGATCATTGTTTTCATTCAACATTAGACAAAGATTGTCTTCATTTTCTTGATATTGTACATATATATATATTTTGATATGCAAATTTCTGTTAGGCTGTTCTTTTTACTATGTTTTACAGACTCTGTCATCTTACAGACTTACATCTTCACCTTGGTTTAAGACATAAGTTTGTGATATACCACTTATATCAAATCATCATTAAATGTAGTGACTTTGACTTGATTTTCTTATCTTGATTGTCTAAAACAATTTTTTTGTTCCTTCTGTTTCAAGTCGTGCTCTAAAATGTTCTGTTGAGATCCTCATTAAGGTCTCTTTTGTACTGACAGAAGTTTGTGAAAAACTTTTATGTTTTAGGTTCCTGCTGTTTGGAATTTGTCACCTTTAGTTTTTTTGTTTGTCTTTAGCAGCTGAATCCGTTGCTGTTGTTCTGAATTAGTTATATATGATCTGCCTTTGTTGTATTATGTGTTCTGTATTGTTCTGTACAAATGTTTGTTTAGACGTTGAGGAGTTTATCCCATTAAAATGAATTTGAAGGAAAGAGCTTAAAAATTAATTCCTGGTTGCTTCAAAAGTTTCTGAGCAGAAATCTGCCCATGATCATGACAGGGTTGAAGCTTCATCGATTGCTGTTTATTGTAAATCATGTTTATATTTATGTCAAGCTCCATTTGTGTATTTTTTGTTAAAGAAAAAAGAGATCATAATGTATTTTAAGATGTTCAAATGTTATTAGGCAGAGGAGGTGTCCTTAAAGAATTAACCTGTAATTATATGTCGTTTTGTTGACTGTATAATAAAGCAAGTTTCACGTAGCCGTGATATCTGTCCATCGTTCAGTTTAACATCAATCATCAGTTCAAGCAATCA
>NW_005187850.1:262047-263258 GCF_000239375.1 Pundamilia nyererei
TCGTTTTGTTGACTGTATAATAAAGCAAGTTTCACGTAGCCGTGATATCTGTCCATCGTTCAGTTTAACATCAATCATCAGTTCAAGCAATCAAATGAAGTCCAGGAGTCAACTCTGAGCATGAAAGAGTGTCGTTGGCAGTACATGACAAACAATTATGAAACTTGGACAGGTGAGCTGCCAGCAGAGTGATATATTTTAGAAAAAACAATCTATATATACCAAGAGGTTAGACACATAAATGCAGACTTCACAACCAAAGCAGCAGTATGTTAGAGTAGTGCTGTGCAGTTATATAGCATTTATAATAGCTCTTTGAACATAGTGTTAGGGTCTGTAGTGAGATTAGAAAATCAATATACAGAAATTGTAGCCTTATTCTTTCAGCTGCAACCTAAACAGTCTGAGAGCAAATAAACAGCAAATACAAAAACAGAAGTAAAGTACGTGGGTATTATTAACTACTACACTTTTTACATAAGATTAGTAAATACAATGTTTAGATGTCTTATTTTAGAGTCATGTCATGTCAGCCTCGAGCCTTTTTAAAAGATGCAGTTGTTTTAACCCCCCCCCCCCTTTCTTTTAATGCTAGTTTTCTCTGTGAAAGACAAAGACTCTCTTTCAATAAACTCGCAGCATCTCTAAAACTTCAATAAACTCAAGAAGATGCCAAAGTTATGTGGAATTCATTTCTCTTTATAGCCCAATTAAATGCTGTCTACATTTCCTCCACTGAGATGTTGGTGGCTAGATAATCTAACAAAACAATGTTCTGAGTGTTGCTTTCACTTTGCTTGTCTTAGCTAGTGTCACGGTTCTGGGTCCGTTGGACCCAGTATTTTGAGTTTATTATATTTCAGTTTAATTCTACTTCATGGATTGTTTTCTTATTCTCGTAGTGATGATGATTATTTCTTGTTTCTGTTTATCCGTGCTTAAGGATTTGTTCTCAGTTATATCTCACGTTTAGTTTAGTTCAGGTTCCATGTGTCATTCTGTCGGTCTCTCAGTGTAAAGTCTGCATGCTTGTTTAGTAATTCATGTGTCCTGTTTTATTGTGAAAGTCTTTGTCTTATGTTAGTGTGTGCAGCTTGGTTCCCCCCATCTCGTTAACCCTGATCTCTCCCAGCTGTGTCTCCCTCCTGTTGCCCATTCGCTGATTACCACCCTGTGTATATTAGCCCTGTGTTTTCCTGTGCTCAGTGTCG
>NW_005187850.1:263278-264326 GCF_000239375.1 Pundamilia nyererei
TATATAGCATTTATAATAGCTCTTTGAACATAGTGTTAGGGTCTGTAGTGAGATTAGAAAATCAATATACAAAAATTGTAGCCTTATTCTTTCAGCTGCAACCTAAACAGTCTGAGAGCAAATAAACAGCAAATACAAAAACAGAAGTAAAGTACGTGGGTATTATTCACTACTACACTTTTTACATAAGATTAGTAAATACAAGGCTTAGATGTCTTATTTTAGAGTCATGTCATGTCAGCCCCCCCCCTTTTCTTTTAATGCAAGTTTTTTCTGTGAAAGACAAAGACTCTCTTTCAATAAACTCGCAGCATCTCTAAAACTTCAATAAACTCAACATGATTCCGAAATTATGTGGAATTCATTTTTCTTTATAGCCCAATTAAATGCTGTCTACATTTCCTCCACTGAGATGTTGGTGGCTAGATAATCTAAAAAACAATGTTCTGAGTGTTGCTTTCACTTTGCTTGTCTTAGCTAGACTCAAGCTATTTGATGAGAGTCCTGGTTCGAACCCAGGCAGGGGCTGCCGTGTGATCTTTGTGGGGGTGTTTTTTATGGTTTTTTTGTACATTAAAATGATAGGAGACCCATGCACCAACTTTTTAAAACATATTCCTGATATCAAATTCATCCTTAATTTAAATTAAAAAAATTAAATCAGATTTTAGATATTGTGTTTGTGGAAATGGATGACATATAATATAAAAAATCTAAAATAGATAATAGATAATATTTGTTTACTTGTTAAACATGCAGTTCTGTAAAAGAATACATGCTGTGAGAGACGTTTCCCTTTCTTTTTGATAATCCTTTTTATTGTCATCACCACTGCTGTTACCAGTTGGATTATCTGAGTTGGAGTTGATAAAGGCACCAAGGCAAAGTTGGAGGTCCAAAAAAGTTGACCAGAATTTTGTTCTCTTAAACTTGAAGCTACACATTGGAGAGCCACTGAGTAAGTATTGGTTCTAGTTTGAGTTAAATAAAGTTGATTAGATAAAGAAATGTTTTCCCAGTAAAAGCTTGCTCACTTGCACAGTGATTG
>NW_005187850.1:265312-270903 GCF_000239375.1 Pundamilia nyererei
CCATATGGAAAAGATATATATATATAAAGTTTGTATCTGTCTTGTGTGAAACTTGTATGAAAAGCATTATAAGAGTGAAAACAGATATAAGATCCCTTGAAAAATTATATAAATGAAACTTTTATGTTTTGGATACTTCCTAAAACAATATATGAAAGTAATGAGAAAGTGGCCACTTTCATGAGCCTTATGTGATTTACTATATGAAGTAGGCCACATCTTATGCAAGTCTTTTATAAGGTTTTTCTATTTCTTTTCCATATGGGTTAGGTTGCTCCTGATGAGAGTAATCTGCTACAGCTGGCTGCAGGTGATGAGCAGCAGGTGTGGCTGGAACACCACAGGAACAGGAACACTTCCGAGTCGCAATCCCCCTGGTCTGTGTGTGTGTGAGGATAATGGTACATTAAACGTACTATTATCCTCACAAAAACATGAAAAAGATCTGGATACTTCATTATGTATTTAATGACACATTAAGCACAGAGTGTGGTTAAAAATGAACCGAGTCTCCTGCCCTTAAAACCTAAAACGTTTCAGTCTGCAGTGTAAAGAGATTCATTTACTTATAACTGATTCCATTCCTAGTTTTTATTATAGAACTATTAAGTTATTTCTGATGTTCAGTCACATGCTTCTACCAAACTATCCTTTCACACCCAAACAAGCCACTTATTTCCTGTTTAATGCAAAAAGTTGTGTTTGTGTTTGTCAGAGGGGGCGGTGGTGAATGGGCCATGAGAGGAAGAGGGAGGGGTGGTTAGAACGGTAGGCGTGAAAAATTTTGGCCACAAAAACTGAAAATCAGCAAACAAAACTGCCGAGCAACAGACTGGAGACACAAACTGAAGACAAACAACGAAGACATAAAACTTCAAAACCAGTATAATGAAGTTACTGCTCCTACTCATCCTCTATCTGACCACAGGTAATACGATTACTAACAGTTGCTTACAGTGATAACAGACTTGAATATTAATTATTAAAGTTTTTTTTCAACACATTTTGTTCTAGTTTGTTTTAGTTCTAGTTTGACCTTTCTTAATCTGTTCGTATAAAAACTATGTGTAAAATTCTACGGTAATACAAAAATCATCTATGATTACACAAAGCTCGAGGCTCACAAACTCAAAAAAGGTTGTAAGCATAGCAGCTTATTTTCTTTCATTTTCAGGTTGTGAATCTGAAGTGAGAGCATGTCACCATCGATGGGCTGAAATCACCTGCAAATATCCTGAAACAAATAACAAATATCAGAACATTGATGTAGTTCTTTCCAATGGAACACCTGTACAAAGCTTTAAGAAGGACGTGTGGGAAGAAAATGGCAGATTTGTCCTCTACCATGATACAAAAAATAAAAATCTCAAGGTTGCAATAAAACATGTTGAAGAGCGAGAGTTTGGGAAGTACAGCTGCAGGTTTTTCCAAAGATCGAACTCACCTGACATACAGGAAGGAAAACTGGAGACTGGTAAGAAATGTGACATCTGTTCAAATAATAATAATAATTATTATTATTATATATTAATCAATTTCCATAGTCTGCAAGTCCTCATCAATTTAAAGTCTAGCTGCCTATGGAGCTAAATTTTAAATACTTTATTTCTCTGATTTGTTTACAGAGCATGCAAACTGCCCGCGAACATATCTCAGCGTGTACACAACAGCGAACAGCACCATCACATGTGGTTATCCAGATGTTTACGAGTCCCACATAAAGTTCTTCTGTAAAAAGAACCGTTTTACCTGTGAGGACATTTTATCAACGTCAAAAGGGACGTTTACTCTCACAGGCAGCAGCCGTGCCTTTAACATTTCCATCAGTCATGTGACCTCACAGGATGCTGGTGATTACTGGTGTGGAGTGGAATCAAATGATGGAAGTTACAGATTATCACACACACAAATACACCTGAAAGTTATAGGTGAGTATTCCACATGTTCAGTATCACAGGTTTAAATGATAAAAGCTGGCTGATAAGCTGAAGGCAAATATTTGTCTTTTTGTCTTCAGACATTCAACCTTTGACATCAACTATTGGACAGAACTCCACATACCAGTGTAAGTACAACCAGGATGCCTCCTCATGTATAAAATTCATCTGCAAAGGAGAAGATTCAACTGTATGCAAACAGCTAGTAACCAGCACAGAGCCTGACGTGAACCAGAGGTTTATAATGAAAGAGAACAGCGGGAGTATCACCATTACAGTGAGAGAAGTAACAGCAAACGATAGTGGGATATACTGGTGTGGAGCAAGAGTCCCTCACAAACACAATCAAACACATGACGACTTCTTTGATGGATTTCATTTGATTCTAGGTAAGTTGCTTGTACAATTTATCACTAATTCTTAACATGTTTCTGTTCTATTGAGTTTCATAGAAGTCTTACAAAACAATGTTAGCAATAATATTTAATTTATCTCTTGCATTAGGTAAACATCTTTTATGTCTCACTTGTGCAAGAGATGGTTTTAATTAGTATCTTAAAAATACAGAAAAGAAGTGACAAAGCTGGATTAAGATGTTCACACAGTTTATAAAAACATAAAGAAAAAGCTTTAACAGTGAGGACTGTGGTTTTTCTCAGAAACAGGTCCTCCTCTAACCACAGCAACCACCGCAGCTCCTCAGAGTTCTGGTGAGAGACTTTATTTAATTTATTTAATATCTTAAATCTGCTATGAAAGCAAGTGCTGAAGCTGGATTAAGACGTTCACGCTGTTTATGAAAACATAGAAATAAACTGATGATGTGAAAGTCTCAAAACTTTCAAAAGGTTGATCTTTCCTATGTTCTTCAGCACCGGCAGTTGAACAATAATGTCATGCTGAATAATTTTCTGGTCTAAATTTCTGTGATGTAGTGATGACCTTGATCCTACGTGTGGCTGGGTTGCAGCTGATGTTTGCAATCATTTTATTCCTTATCTATAAACGTGAGTACATTCATTTTCATTTCTCAAAAATAAGACAATATTGAGATTCTTCCATATTTTGCACAGATAACATCTAAAAATCCACAGCAGACAGAGCGACATTAGCAGAGTCCCCAAATTCTCCATCCTATAACTTATGAATACTTCTGAATACAAGTTATGATTATCTTTTCAAATTTCTTGTTAAATCAGATTAAATCAAAATAGAAAATGGTTCAGTGATAATGATCAGTGCAACTCTGGCAGTTCTTTTTCAGAAGCAGCCAGTGGAGGCCGCTGCATATCAGTTTAGTGAAATGTGTTTCTTTTCTCTTTTCACTTTGCAGGAGTCTCACGTTTAAAAAATGCTGAAAATGGAGCTGGAGCATCGTATGTCAAACAGGTGGGTGCGTGTGTCTGATATGAAGTATAGTTAATGCAGCAATGTTTTGATGCAACCATTAGTTAACTTTTTCATGTATTAGTCATTTTTTATACTGAGGAGAGAACAGCAACATAGGTACAAAAAACAATGATGTGGTGGATTTGGATGAGAGGGGAGAGTTATCATAGTAAGCTGAATCCATGAAAGGATGCACTATATGGATTTCAGTCACCCAAATGAAACCACAGACTTTCTAGTCTTTTAGTAAAACCATATAATTTGTCAGACAATCAACTAAAAACTCCCCAAAAGCACAAAAAAGAATCAAGAAATCCAGTTCATTACCTCTTAACTAGTAGAGAATATTCCAAACTAAACCTCCTCATCAGCCTATCCAGTATGATAGGTATGAGTATTCATCCATCACCTCTGTGGATTTGTCATCCTGAGAGAAACCACTCAATGAGGGTTTATTATGGTCATGTTGCTAAGCCTGACTGTTTAATGAGTATTGTTGAGAGTAGAGGCAGCAATGTTGTACCAAGTGATCTAAAATAACTATGTAGCGCTATTTCACATAAAAGATTGCACTCATAAATGCAGCAATTTATAAACAACCAATTAGTTAAAACAAAAGTAGTTTCCACACAATGAGGAAGTAACGTTGATTAAATTTTAGGGACATAATTTTATTATTGACTCTCCTCATCAGGCCAGCTATTAATCTCTAACTGCATGGACATTATTTAAGCTCGTATCCAAAAAACAGAAATAATGTTGACATATTGCTCAACATGTCTTGCAGCCTGTCTGAAGAGATTAAATTTGTAGCGTTCTGTAGAAAACCACTGCCTGTGTTTCCTCTGCTGAGAGGTTTGTGGCTATGTAATCCATCAGATAAAACTCCAGCGACATTTTACATCGAGATGTTCTGAGTCCTGCTTTCATTTTGCTTGTCTGAACTAGATTCAAAGTACTTGGTTAGTACTGTTGTCTCACCAGTGGAGATTCTAGAGTCTGTTGTAGCTCAAGCAAATATTAACATGGGGGAACCTCGATCCAGTGTTTATCACCAATATCTTTTAAATCCGACACCAACAACAAGCACAGACCAAATTCTAATTTTATTTGTCACATACACAGTACAACATGTAGTGAAATGCTTGTGTATGAGGCAGCAGACGTAGCCACGCCATTCCAGGGCTTGGTTTTAGCATTGGGGGGGGTCTAGCCAGGAGACCCTTACTGGATAACCAGTTGCTGGATAGTGTAGACCAGTAAAACAGCGGATAAAACATTGCTCTGGAACTGGCACAGACTACATTTGCTTTGTTTTAAGAACACTCAAGACCAAACTCTCTGGTTGGACACATTCGACTCAGTTATATCCAAGCAGCTGAGCTAATTTAACTAATGTAAATAAAAGAAATAATGCTGTGCTTTTAGAGGTTAAAGTATTTTGAGTCATGTCCTGTGTTTTTTCATGCAATTAGTGCATGTAGTAGGTGTTAAAGGTACCACGCTGCAGTGTTTTGAATCACATCTATCTCAAAGACTCCAATTTGTTCATGTAAATGGAGAGTCCTCTTCACACACTAGGGTCAATTATGAAGTTCCGCAGGGTTTTGTTCTGGTACCATTTCTGCTACATTATACATGTGTCTGTTAGGCAGTATCATTAGAGGGCATAGTATACATTTTCACTGTATACACACCAATTAGTAACTGCAGGCATGTCTTAAAGTCCGGGATGGCCTCTAATTTTCTGCTTCTAAATTCAGATAAAACTGACATTATTTTACTCAGCCCTGAAAATCTTAGAAATATGGTATCTAAGCAGATTCTTACTCTGGATGGCATTACCTTGGCCTCCAGTAACGCTGTGAAGAATTGTGCAGTTGGTCATGACCAATAAATGTCCTTCAACGCACATATTAAACAATATGTAAGACTGCTTTCTTCCATTTGTGCAACATCTCTACAGTTAGAAATATCCTGTCTCAGAGACGCTGAAAAACTAGTTCATGCATTTATTACTTCCAGGCTGGACTACTGCAATTCATTATTATCAGGATGTCCTAAAAAGGACATCAGCTAATCCAAAATGCTGCAGCAAGAGTCCTGACAGGGACTAGAAAGAGAGAGCAGATTTCCTCTTCATTGGCTTCCTGTCAAATTCAAAGTCAAGTCAAATTCAAAATCCTGCTCCTCACATACAAGGTCTAGAATAATCAGGCCCCATCTTATCTTAACGAAGTTATAGTACCATATCACCCCATTAGA
>NW_005187851.1:0-1534 GCF_000239375.1 Pundamilia nyererei
TCTACAGATGAGGCATTTTGTCAATAAAACGATAAAAGCTAAGGCTGAATTGAGTAAACAGCTGCTAGACGTATTTAAAAGGGCAGTTCAAATAAAAACAGAGGTATTATAGGTGACCTCTATAAAGGATTAACAAATATGAAATTACACTCAACCTTGTATACCAAAACAAAATGGGAAATGGAGGGAGGAATAGAGATAAAGGAGGAAGAGTAGACAACAATATGGGCATATCAATGGAAATGATATGTAGCAGCTCACAGAGCTGGAGGGAATTTGGGTGGAAAAGCCTGATAAGATATTTTATTACACCTCACCAAAAATCTCACTCTGAAGGTAACCCTCCCGCTTGCTGGAGAAATTGTGGAAATACAAATGCAAATCACTATCATATTTTCTGGGACTGTCATGTTATTAAAACTTATTGGAAGGGAATACATGCAGCAATACAAGAGACATTTGGAAGATATTTACCTTTGGAAAGTAAAACTATGTTTTTGGACTTATGCCAGAAGGATGGACAAAGAACGATAAATACTTGTTTAATATTTTACTGGCAGCAGGAAAAAAGCCATCACAAAAAAATGGCTTTCTTCAGAGAGCCCAACTATGAACATGTGGATGAACATTACACTGGACATTTACAGAATGGAGAAAATGACAGCAGATGTGAACTACAAGAGGGACCTGTTTGTATCACGATGAAAGAAATGGATGGACTACATTAGAAAACGCAGGCCAGTTTTCGCTTTTGCATTAGATTTTGACTTTGTTAACTACTAGAAGACTAAAGGAAATATTAGTTACATTAATGGAAACAAAAACAAACTCCCTATATTTATTTATTTATTTTTCTTTCCTTTTTTTTTTTCCTTATGTATTTTTTATTTATGTTGTTTGTTGTTTTGCTTCTTTTTCTTTGCTTCTTCTTCTTTCATTCTTATTGTATGGATATTTTAGTTGTTTAAATATAGAAAAAAAATAAAAAATATATGTACTGAAAGATAGCTGAAGTTGATGGTATTGTATAGTGATTCTAAAATGTCAATAAAAAAATCTAGAAAAAGGCATCAATTCAAATGTACAAAAGGGAAAGTGCCTCGAGGCAACTGTTGTTGGATTTTGGCGATACATATACACACATATAAATATACAAACACACACACACAAACACCTATACGGGTTTCTATGTATTGTAAGGACACTTTTTCCAAACCAGCCCAGGTGGTGGACTATGGGGACACCACTTCCCGCTTGCCCCTGAGAGATGCTGAATACCACAGAGCACAGATCTCACTTCAAAGTTCCCATATGAGCATAAACCATCCGGATGGGGAGACATGCACGAAGAGGGTCACAGCAAATCTCAAACTGATGGAGGGTTACTCAAGCTCTTATAGCCTTTAGTCGCCCCCACCTAGTCGTAAAAACCTAAACATCACATACTTTCTAACTCTCAGTGAGCCTGAGTTATGACCTTGGCTCCCTGTTTTTCTGCTTCCAACAAAGGTGGGGGTGAAGCTGAATGTGCTCT
>NW_005187851.1:2610-4128 GCF_000239375.1 Pundamilia nyererei
CTGAACTAGCTGCTAGTGCCTTGTTATCAAGTATTAGTCTAAATATCAACTGGTGCTGGTGATGTTTTGGTTTAGAAAAAAAGTAGCATAGATGTTAAACTTACCATGCAAACCTTCAGATGAACAACCACAAATCGTCAAAGATACACTTAAAATCGTATATTTGTGATTTGACCTAAGCACGTCGTTGGTAAAAGTTTGTTTTCTGCTCCATGTTCGCTCCACTCTGCAGATAGTGTGTGCTGCTGCTGGGTCGTTCGCTGTACTGAACTAGGAGCTTGTCTCCTAAATTTGATTATAATCACACATTGATGCTGTAAATATAACAAAAACATTCTGTTTAATAGTTTACAAAAGTCCACTGTGATTGAAACAGAAAAATTGTGTTTTACTATTCATTTCTGTAGGAATTTTACATGGTTTTTATGTCAATTTCACTGCCATTTTTTACAGTGTATCCAAATCACAGTATGCATCTAAATGCATCCATCTATAGTACAGTATGGTTCTTTGCTGGGGTGACAGTCCAAATTTATTGTTTTCATACTATTAATATGTGAGACAATCATTTCATAATCATCGATTCAAGATTAATCAGTGATTCCTAAAAAAAATCAACAGTTTTACTGGTTTGTTCACATCAGGTTTTTTCCCCAGAGGTTCGAATGACAAATCCACAGTTGATGTAAACTTAATGAAAAGATTTGTTTCAGTTTTACAGCTTGACAGTTGTACTTAGCATGTTTAACAAACAAAGCCAAAATGAATAATTTAATCACGTTTGCATTCATGTTCATTTCACAATAATAATGATGATAAGGTCAAATATATGAGAGACTCATTTGATCCATCGAAGTAGATACAGTTTACACTAGTTTCTTTTGTTTATTTTTTTACAGATTAAAACAAAAATATTTGATTGGCGTTATTTTTGTTCCACTATTCTGAGCGCATGCAAAAAAATATTGCAGGTGCAAGCAGGGCTCTAGGTTGGTCGCACCTGTGCGACCAACTGTTCAGGTAACAAAAAAATAATAAAAAATCTCTGCAACTCTGTGTGGTCAACAACAGACACACATTTTGCCCCTATCGTGGACTAAACCAATCAGAGATAGTAAGGGGCGGGACCTCTCTGATTGGCCGTGGTCCAGTTGAAAGTGCAGGTGGAAGTGGGAGGTGAGTAGCTTGAATAAAGCGATATCAATTCATTAAATCCTGAATCGACTTTTAAACATACCTGTGTTTTGTCAGAGACGCCAGATTCTCAGATTAAAGCTCACAAAACCATTTCAACAAACAGCAAACATTAAGTGAGAGCAGGTACACGGACTCCACACAAAGACGTAAACACAGACCCGACGCATCAGAATCAGCTTTGTCTTTCTCGGCTTTCTCACCCGACGGCTCGTAGACGGACACGCTGTCGGAGCTCAGCGGTTCTGATGCGTCCAGTCCGCTGTGTTTACGTCTTTTTGCGCCGATTCTGAGCTGCAGGTTTTGTCTCTCTCCAACCAAAAT
>NW_005187851.1:38715-40169 GCF_000239375.1 Pundamilia nyererei
CTGTAAAAGCAGGGTGGTGCATGAACGGCCTTTAACAGTAGACTATTGCACTATAAAAACTCCTACTGTCATACAGCACTACGTAAACATGTGACTTAAACCCCTACCGTAGCTTGTTGGTAACACCCCTGACCCTCACCTCACTATCTGCTTTAAGACAAACGATTTGGAACGGTGCTCATGTGCCATGAATGCGGTTTCTTAGCGTGTTTCTGATGTCCGTCACGATGTTGTGTCAGCAGGCCCAGCGCGAGGTCAGCCCATCAATATGAACGGCGCCGGCCAGTCCCCGGAGAACTTGCAGCAGATGAAGAAACGAGTGGAGCAAGAGCTGAAGAGTGACAAATACAAATCGAGCAGCAATAAGGGCTACGTGTTCACGCTGATGCCGCTCTACGCCATTGGAGTGGGAGTGTTTGCAGCATACAAGTTTTTGAAGGTAACTACGTACACTGCAGCACCTCAGGTCTCGGATAGCATCTACAGTTTGAGCCGTCACATGTTTGTTTTTGTTCCAGATCAGGTCTACAGACGACAAGGCCCAAAAGGACAAGTTTGCAAAAGGGGCCAAAAAATCCATGGAGGCAGGTGTGTGTCAGGATTTGTGTTTGCACGTTTTATTTGGTTTCAGTCGTGGTTTCCCCATCGTGTGTGTTTGCTTTCATGCAGAGAACCAGTTGAACGAGCTGGAACAAAGGCTTGCACAGACAGAGAGGATGCTCAATTCCATCCTCACCCAGCTGGACCCGCTGACCAACTGGTGAGTGACCTTCCCAGTCAGGTTTCTCCAGGTGTTCCCCACACAGCTCTCAAACATGACTCTAACCCGCCTGCAGGACGGCGTGGAGCTGATCACCTGACTTTAGTTTCATGTAATAAAACGGCCGTTATGACAAACACAGACCCTGTGAGAATCGTCTCTTCTCTTTTGTTCCTCCAGCGTGAAGTCGGTGGCCCAGGAACAGAAGAATGAGATCATGTCTCAGCTGCAGACCATTCGGTACCTGATGAAGAAGAGAGGAATGGACTGTCCACCCCTCCATGCCACCAGTGGGTTGTTTGTTTTTAACCGTGCAGCATAATTCAGTCACTTTGTGGTGATCAGAGTGAATTTGTCAGGTGTTGCAGACCTGACTCTAGACTGTGTGGTTGCTGTTTTCAGATTGTGTGCAAAATAGAAACGCATCCCAGTTTCTATTGTTCTTACTGACGAATGAGGAGAACACTCTCAGTGTTTGATTTACACTGTTACTGCACATCGTCGATGTTTGAAGGAGCGTGATATGGTTGATAGTTGAGAACAATGGTCCTCATTAACAAAGCCTGTTTTGTTCTTGCTGTCGTGTCATGTTAGTGAATTCGACCGGCCTGTGGAATCTGCATATTGTCTGCACGTGACACGCCCACATGTCTCTGTATAAGCAGAGCTGACCCACCAGAGGAGAAAGAGTGAG
>NW_005187851.1:40488-41573 GCF_000239375.1 Pundamilia nyererei
TTGCTTAAAGAAATGTTTCTACATCAGCGCCTGCACAGATCAGTCCATGAGAGGAAATCTTGATGCAGTGCACCGTAGTGTATCAGTGTAGTGTATCAGTGTAGTGTATCAGTGTAGTGTATCAGTGTAGTGTATCAGTGTACAGTGTAGCGTACAGTGTAGTGTATCAGTGTACAGTGTAGTGTATCAGTGTAGTGTATCAGTGTAGTGTATCAGTGTACAGTGTAGCATACAGTGTAGCGTATCAGTGTAGTGTATCAGTGTACAGTGTAGCATACAGTGTAGCGTATCAGTGTACAGTGTAGTGTATCAGTGTAGTGTATCAGTGTAGTGTACAGTGTAGTGTACAGTGTAGTGTATCAGTGTAGTGTAGTGTACAGTGTAGTGTACAGTGTAGTGTGTAGTGTACAGTGTATCAGTGTAGTGTACAGTGTAGTGTATTAGTGTACAGTGTAGTGTATTAGTGTACAGTGTAGTGTACAGTGTAGTGTACAGTGTAGTGTATCAGTGTACAGTGTAGTGTATTAGTGTACAGTGTAGTGTACAGTGTAGTGTACAGTGTAGTGTATCAGTGTACAGTGTAGTGTATCAGTGTACAGTGTAGTGTATCAGTGTACAGTGTATCAGTGTAGTGTAGTGTACAGTGTAGTGTACAGTGTAGTGTACAGTGTATCAGTGTAGTGTACAGTGTAGTGTATCAGTGTACAGTGTAGTGTATTAGTGTACAGTGTAGTGTACAGTGTAGTGTACAGTGTACAGTGTATCAGTGTAGTGTATCAGTGTAGTGTATCAGTGTACAGTGTAGTGTATCAGTGTACAGTGTAGTGTATCAGTGTACAGTGTATCAGTGTACAGTGTATCAGTGTACAGTGTATCAGTGTACAGTGTAGTGTGTAGTGTATCAGTGTAGTGTGTAGTGTACAGTGTAGTGTACAGTGTATCAGTGTAGTGTACAGTGTAGTGTATCAGTGTATCAGTGTACAGTGTATCAGTGTACAGTGTAGTGTATCAGTGTACAGTGTAGTGTACAGTGTACAGTATCAGTGTACAGTATCAGTGTACAGTGTAGTGTACAGTGTAGTGTA
>NW_005187851.1:42175-46555 GCF_000239375.1 Pundamilia nyererei
ACTCTAGGTCTCCTGTGAAAGGAGAGGCGTGTGTGGCTGAAGCGAGGCAGGTCAGGACCGTGATGCCGACTCGTTTCTCTCTGTTTTGCATTTATGGTCAGCGTTGGGTTTGCAGTAACTCAGCATTCAGCACTGTTCGATATCCATCCTGCGTGTGGCGTGAAGACTGTGGGCTGTGTTTTAAAATCAGGTGGTTGAAGCTGACAACCACAGTCACACCTGACAGCAGAGCAGAGTGGGCTGCAGGGTTGGTTGGTGTCGCTCTCTCCTCAGGTTTCTCTTCTTAAAACTGAAGGTGTGACCCAAATATTCCACCACTCCACCCGTGAGAATCAAAAAGCACGTCTGATTCAGTTTGGCCTGTGTGCCTTTTCTTGCACCATTTGTAGCCACATCCTGGAGATCTCGCTGTAAGCCCTTATAGTGTGCACTCTGCTGTTTGACCACAAACCTCACGCTTTACATGCATCATCTCTGTGGATGGCAGCTGGGTGTCCAATTTCAGCCAAGCAGTTTCCAGTTGAAGGCTCCACAGTCTCACGTGTTGGTGGAGCGTACTCTCCCTTTTTAATTGACATTTGTTCCTCTGGATCCTGTCCATTGCTTCTACTTCCACAAAATCAAAACTGAGTTTATGTGATCTTCAAACCCACTTCGGTACATCGAGACACATAAAATGGAGTCAGTCTGCAATCATCTTTCAACAGCGATGAATAGCTATGCTGTGCCAGAGGCAGGCGTGTCTCAGCTACAGAGTGGGGCCAGTCTCTCATTCACACATTTAGAAACAAACAAATGTAACTCGTTTACTTTGTTAATGAACAGCAATCTGCCACGAGCAACCTGGGGAGCAAATGAGGGAGCGAGTAGAGTAAAAATGCACCTTTACTCTGAAATCAGTGTGTTTACACAAGTGTAGATGCATGAAAGGAGGCTGAATAAAAGTCATTAATGTTATTCATATAGCACCTTCATAGATAAAAGATCACAAAGTGCTTCAGACAGAGATGACACAGTATAAAACAAAAACAGACAAAAGTTAACGAAATGCAATTTTAAAAAGATGTTTTTAGTTGTTTTAAAACAAAGCAACTAAAAGCCTTTGGCTGAGCTTTGGTAGAGACTCTGCTCACCACAGGATTCGTTATTAAAAACCATTTCTGCAGATAATCAGCTGACACGTGTGATGTGTCGAAGCAGAAATACTACGCTCAGTGTTGGCGTCAGAGCTGACGGAGAGGAGCAGCCGCACTAACCTGTCATTCCCTGCATCATCGCAGCATGGACATTTAGACTGTCGGAGCAACAAAACGCCATCACAGCAGATACTGTTTTTAGGAATCTGATCTCGTCTCCTTTTCTTTCTTAGCCTGAAACTGAATTCTGTGCCGCGACGCTGTAACATTATTATTACTGCAAATTAAAGAGTGAAACTGAGTGACAGCACCCGATTCACTTCTGGCTTATAAAATTGTTTGTCTTTGTCTTGTCAAATGCAAAGAGGACAGCTTGGTTTGGGAATGTTGTGCATATGAATTTAACCAGCAGCCACACAATCGAACGCACTAATACAGCCCTGCTATAGCTGCATTTTGACTGACACCACCTTTCACAGGAAGTTGCTCTGTGTGCACACTGCTGAGAAAAGGCACGGAGAGATGTAACACTGAAATCCACCGCTCGCTGTAAAAACAAGATATCTGCAGATTTTGGTCCTCCTGTCATCAAGTTCACTTCAGTTCTGCTGTGTTTCAATAATGTTAGTAATGAAAACATGTGGCTCTAAGCACGCGGAGTAAAGAGGGCAAAGATTTGAAACTCTAGGCGCTCCTCCTATCACACACATTAGGTGCAAAATAAGAAATGCTGTTCAGTAAATTTGCTACAACTTTGCTGTAAATGTTTGGCAAACTTGAGTAAGTCGAGGTGTTGAACAAAAATATCTTTGAGTGGAACATGCAATGTCATGTGTAGTCCTGACTCATAAAGCTTATTGCTGGCTCTCCGGTACGTGCACAAGAAGAAATGTTGTTCTTTAATCAGTTTCTTTGTTCCAGGTGGCGAGCGTAATCTGGACGACCTGATTGAGTCCCTTGGGGCAAGTGATACTTCAGACAAGCAGCCGTCCAGCGAGAAAGCAGAGCCTACTGCAAGAGTTTCTGAAGAGCATTCAGACATTAAGCATGAAGCAGAAGGTGAAGAGACGAAGGAAGCGAGACCAGAGGAATATGATGGAGACGAAACAGTGGAAGAATGTGACAGAGAGGAAGAAGAGGAGGAAGGAGGGTGGGAACACTCGGAGCGCATACCCTCTTTAGAAGCCTCACATGAGACGGAGGAGATTGGGGCGGAGCAGCTCGTGTCTGGCCTCAGGCGACGCAACAGGCCTGAATGAACCTGGACTGTGACATTATTACAAATATTTATTCTTTAAAAATGCTTCAGATGTTTCCCAAAAGCCTGTCTGCATATTCATCAAGGACGTATGATAGAGTCTTTAGGAAAAGAAAGCCTGGTAACATGTTCCCGAAGATGGAGATGGCACTTTGGTCTGATCTTGTTTTCTCCTCAGCTCCACCATGAATTTAAAGAAGCTTAGCAACAAAGACACTCAAGATTCAGCTTGTAGTCAGTTCGGCCTATAAAGGCAATGATGCCAGTTTGCAGTTACACAAGGTAAAAGGTTCAACGAGGCTGAACGCTCAAAGATTCCCATTAGAGTTTCCATGTTCCTAAAATGTTTTTTTAAATTCATCCTGTTGCATCCTAACAGAGTCTGTCAGTGATGCTACGCAGTCTAACTTTGTCCTGTACAGACTCAGCCACCGCACATTTGGCTTCTCTTCTTTGTGCTGTAGCGAAAATTAGAGACAACAGGTTGTTTAAGCTTTTTAAACACTGATCGGATCTACTCCTGACATTCATTTTAATTTTGCTCTTACTTGAATATTTAAATGCAAACACGTTGTGTTTACCTACCAGTGGGGCAGCTTGTGCCGGCTGTTTGCTCAGCCTGCAGAGACAAAGCACCGTGTCTGCTTGTGAGCCTGTTGTTCTCACCATGAAGCAGGACGACCGGACTCTAGTGCAGGGCTGTGCTGCCACCCTCAGATTGCTTTCGGCCTAGTTGTGATTTGACAGCTGGGTTCAGCTGCGCTCGTGCGGAGTCTGATAGTTTCAGGATTTCTTCCCCATAAAGAACATGTTGATCTAAATCCCCTCTGTGCTAATGGAAATGACCAAGTGCTGCTGCTGGATCCTTTTGGAACTAAAAATATGTCCAACGTGTGGAAAGTTGTTTATACATGAAAACATTGCATGTGTGACTTCCTTGTGTGTACGTGGTGAATGCACCACAATGACCCTCACCTGGTATGATAGAAACGTTTGACCTTATGTTTCATTTCTGTCAGCACGAGTCATCACTTTACCTCTTCTTGCTGTTATTTATTTAAATATTTATCTGATGACATTTTAACAGTCAGAGCTTACTGTGACGAGGCTCCTGTGCACCTCAGACTGCTTTTGGGTTCTCAGTAGTTTGAAGGCAGCTTCTCTTCTCTCTCTTTGCTGATATGAGCTAATGGCAAGTAGTACTTCCACAAATGAAGCTATGGTTATATTAAGCATGTGTGTGTGGTTTGCATCTAAATTTGCTCCATGTGGGACTAATGCCGATGTAGTAAAATGAATCGAATGACTTTAAAATAATAGAGGCTGCCCTGAGCGATGGTCTTTACTGTCTGTTGTCAGACCAAAGCACGACTTTGCCTTATATGTGAAGAAATAAAAAAACAGTTCTGACACCAACTACTCATCAACACGTTTTGGAAAGCACTAATGTCTGCCTTAACCTACTTACATGTTTCATATTGTTATGTTCCTATTATGCATATTAACATTTGTGTAATGAAGGTTGTGTGTTTTGTGTGTCTGCCGAGTCGTTAAACTTGGCTCGGCTTAGAATGAAATAAAAATAATTCAATGTCATTCTTTGGTTCTGCTTGTTTTCGGAGTTTCAGTGAATATGAAACGATGCTGGATCATTCGATGTTTTCGCCTTCATGTCACTTATAAAGAAGTTTTCATCAATGGTGCGACACACACATATAAAACTGCCAAGACTCACAGCCTTGGCCAGCTGCTTGAAGAGATACGCCAGAGAGAGAGAAGGCAGGAGAATAAACCAGCTGTTCTCCACAGAACCATCCAAGGTGTACTCTCAGTGGCAGGGAACAATATGAGAACAGCAAGGCTCGAGACAGAGGCTGTGTCCCAATCCAGCGACCGCACGCTTCGGAGTACGCATTGAAAGACCTATTACGTCACAGCGACGCGACGACGGCTGTCCCAATCCGAAGTGTACTCCAAATGCGGTCT
>NW_005187851.1:48676-49631 GCF_000239375.1 Pundamilia nyererei
GATTTGTTATAATCCTTTATTATGTGGGGCTTTCTCTTCGGGTCGTCGCATACTCCTGGAGTGCGGTGTTTGGAGCTCAACAGGAGGACATTTCTGCCGCGGCGGGGGACGTATGACACGGCCGTGTGCGTTGTAGTGAAAGCAAAGACGGAAAACACTCCTCTCCCCCTTGTCTGCAGCAGTTGTGGCAGAAGCTCGGGCTTGTTCTTCCTAATGGTGCCAACCAGGGTATTTTTTCGCCTGAGCAGCTCCTCTGACAGAGAGAAGGAAGTAAAAAAATTGTCACACGTGACGCTGTGTCCCTGGAGCCCCTCTGTCAGCTCCAGAACCACTCGCATCCCCTGGTTGATCTCGCTCCCACCGGCTGCTTTGCCCGTGTAGAGCTGCAGTCTCCAGGCATAAGATGTCTCTACGTCGCAGACCGCCCATACCTTCAGACCATACTTTGCTGGCTTTTTGGGCATATACTGCCTGAAGGCGCACCTCCCTTTGAAAGGAATAAGTTGTTCATCCACACAAATTTCCCTGTTTGGGCAGAACATCATCTGGAGGCGATGGGTCCACATATCCCAGATTTTGCGAAATGGACCCAGTTTGTCATCACGGTGTCTTGGTCTCGGAAGTTTGTCATCGAATCGGAGAGCGCTGCTGATGTAGCGAAACCTTTTCTCGGACATGGTAGCCCGAAACCCACCCGGCCGGATTTCTCACTCCAGAGACTGAGTGTTGATTCGTTTCGGGAACGGTAAACACCAGCCAGAATTAGTAGCCCCACATACGCACGCAGTTCATCGCTGTCCACATCTTTCCAGTCAGCGATAGTACGTCTCCCCTGGATATTGGTCATTGAGACGATATGCAGGATAATTTCATCGGTGACAAAAAGAGAAAAACTGGATTGTGGGTCACTGATCCCGGCGGTGGCATGAAAAGTAGGTCCGGTGTGTCCCGTGGC
>NW_005187851.1:73100-85447 GCF_000239375.1 Pundamilia nyererei
GTTAGAGCATTTATAAAGTGGATGTTTGTGGAACTGAAATGTTTCAGTCAGGTTTTCTTATCTTCATTTGAAGATATAATCGACATAATTTGTTGAACTTTTGTTAAGTGTGTTTTTAACACAGTGGATTTTTGCTTTTGTGCTGTGTGAAGGAGTGTAATGAATAATTCTTGCTTAGCTGGCTGTTTAGGTCCCTGTGCAGAGATCAGCTAGTGGTTCTGATGTAATGCAAGCTTATATATTACATGTTAGCAAAAACATGAAAGAAAGAAAAGTACTGAGTTAATATGCAATGCATTAAAATTTAGTCAATATTCCAGCCTCATGTGAATTCTGATTGTTCCGTTATCACATCAAACACAACAACTAAAAACCTGTTACTTTTACATAATGAATAATGAAATGTAACACAAAGTAACCTGAAGCTATTCAGATTTTGTTATCTAGCCTTTTGTTCACATGCTAAGTGTGTTTTAGGTCACTGAAAACAGAATTTTGAAGCTTTTCAGAAACTCTGTCTCTACATTTACATGCAGACAAAGGAACCAGCCGTGCGCCTGTTTCTCCTTTTTGACATCAGACTGTGTTATTGTCCGGAGGCTTCTGAGTGGCCAGCGATTAGGGTCATATCACCACCTGTTATAGAAACTACCTGTGTACATGTGGATGTAGTCTTGCTTCATTATTTCCCAACACTGCACCAAACTGCAAACTTTGAAAAATTGACTGTACGTGTCGACATCTGACCTGGAACGAATTCCCCCTTCGATAATGTTACAGCGTTCCACTATTCCAGCTTATTATATTATTATTATTATTCCAGCTGTCTTAGAGGCTGTTGGTTCTGCTTTCAGTCATTTTTGTTCTTGGTTTATCCGTTTGTTAGCGGTCTAGTGTCCACAGATTTCAAGAAATCGATTTCAGCTCTGATGTCCTTTTAACAGGAAGAAACCTTCAGCAGAACCAGGCTCAGGGAGGGGCGGGGCCATCTGCTGCGACCAGTTGGGGGTTTTAAATACTCTAGGAACAACAAGTAGGCCTGCAGTGTGAGAGCGAAGTGCTCTAATAGGGTGATATGGTACTACAAGGTCATTAAGATAAGATGGGGCCTGATTATTTAAGACCACACAAGCTTTTATGGATCATCTTCAAACTTCACAGCAATATTCTGGGTCTTGGGGGACATGAGTACCTAGGTTGGCTAAGTATTTCATCTGGACACTGACTAAACCGTATTGAGTATGTGGTATAAAAGGGCATGGAGAGAGCTGAACAACCACGTCTTATCTTTTCAATACGGTGTCTTACATCCCAGTGACACCATAACAAGCTGACACCAGCATGTTGTCATAAAACATCATAAAATGCACTGTGAGCTCTTTGGGAGTTTAGAAAATATAAAGATGAATCATTCATTTACCATTTAGCCTCCAAAACATTCCAGTTTTTGTGTCCTCGTCGCTCTTGCTGTGTTCATTTTTGGTGCTTCTGTACCGCCTGAGCTGACGGCTGTGCGTCTCTGGCTTTTTTCTCACATCCTCATTTTTTCCACATAATTTAATGCTATTCCTTTAACTGCTAGTTAAATGCACCTGGGAATAATTGAATGTATGACTGCTTGGTAGTAAAGACAGATGTTTATGTTTTCATGCAGCGCGCACGCTTACTGATAGCCTTAGGTTCACCATATTTACAGTACATCCTGTGATCACATCTCTGTTTCCTACAATACAGAGGAAATACTCCAGCATGACTGACCTCTGACTGTTTCCCATACAGACTCCCAAGTTGCTGTTAATTGTAAGCTGGCTACCATTACCATAAATTAATACGTATAAATAAAAAAATGAATTTAGTATATTTGTTCTTTGGACTCCAGGATAAAAGCTGTTTTGAAGGTAAAGATAACGTTGTTTGTGAGACACGCTGCTTCAAATGAAAATTTCTGCCTTTTGTCACAGAAACATTAGAGACTTACACACTTCATCAACCTGAGCCTGACTCACAGTACGGATGTTCAGCAAGCAGTGAGGATCTGCATAAAGAGTGCACTGAAGGTGATTATAGGAAATGTGTTCATGCTATAAACTAACTGTCAGCTTCTTTTTCCTCCTTTCTGTCTCTCCTGAGTCTCTCAGCCTTAAAAAAGCTCAAAGACGAGTACCAGTTAAAGCAGATATATGACAACGGCATGCGGTGTTTTGGCTGAGATCATTTTGCACTCCTGCGGTGCAGGTCACCGTGTCACATCAGAAATAACACAAGCTTGCAAGCTTCATTTTGTTGTCATCATTTGAAGCGCCACTTGAAATGGCAGTGTTTCTATTTTAGGCTTCAGACAGAGACGTTTTCTTTTGGTCCCAGGATGTGTTCAAAGGCAGCAGGATGGTGCTGTCGGAGCTTTGGGATGGAGGCAGAGGTGCTGCGCTTCATCAGATATGATCGCAGCAGACAGCACTGAAAGTTCAGAGTGAAAGGGCAGAAAGCTCTCTGTCTGACTGGACCGCTGCCTTTGTGGCGCCAGTTCAACGACACAGCGACCCTCGTCGTTTCTTTGAAACTCACATTGTGCTATTTTGTATTCTATGAACTGTTCAGCTTTACATTTCTGTTGCTACTGTCCTTTTTATATTCCAGTGTTGTGTTTTCAGAGACGAGACTTCCTGCTGCTGTTGCCTTAAAAATGTCTCTCTGGGATTATTTTCAAAGCAGGTGAAAAAATGAGACATTAAAACAAATTCTTTAATTTTCTTTGCTAGAAAACAGAAACTGTAACCATACCCCGAGGCTGGGGGGCGAGCCCCGAGCAGGTCGGATTCTGCAGCTGAAGGACGCTGGCCTTCCAGGGACCCTGTGTTTTTTTAACTGTCCAGTTCCTGATAAAGATCAGCAATCTGGCTGCTCTATTTTTAGTAAAGATATTACTGGCAAGGAGGGGATGGAGACTCCAGCTTTGTATGCTGCTTGCTTCCTGCATCATCAGGGATGGCTGTTCATCAGCAAGCACTGTCTGAACCCCACTGCTGTGCCCGACGCCTCAAATTATATGATGATCGGCCTCATTAGCAAAACATTAAAGGGTCTCAACTCCCCACATTCAGAACTCAGTCGCCTGTGTTTAATTGAAATGGGATAAGGCACATTGTGGAAAATGAGAAACGTTATGACAGAAAGAGTTCATGACCTGATCCGACCTCTGGTGGTGATCAACAAGAATTCCAGGCAAAGCCGACGCCCACTGTCCTAAAACCACATTCACTATATGGTGTACGGTACTGTGCCCCGCATTTCTTTTTGTTTGCCAGTCTTCTTGAGCCGTAGTTCTCAAATCTTTCAAAGTTTTCCTTTGGACATTGGCTGCTTTTTCACCCATTTTGAGTCCTTGTGCCGGAACATTTCAGAGGATTATTCTTTGTTTGGTTTTTGGTAGTTGAACTACTTAAAACTGACCTCCGAATAACTGAAATATAAAAAGACAGCTAACTCAAGAGATGAACCAGAGTTGTGTTTACAACATAAAAAGAACCTATTTTAAATTGGGCACCTTGGTTTTTAGCAGCCTGTTGCAAAAATATAATTTGCTCCCTTTTTTTTTTAAATCTATGCAAAATATCAAAGACTACATAATCTGACAGGCAAAAAACAGAAGTAGCAAAGTGTTTCCCAAACTGCTGCAATGTGTCCTAAAGAAAGTTGAGGAATGTAGAGGACAAAAATGAGTGTCAGGCCTAAAGAAGGGAGAAAATCTTGCAAAGCCCCTTGAGCTGAGAAATGATCGGTTGCATGAATTAAAACACTTTACAGTAAACACAGTTACTACTTCGCTCCTCCAGACACCTTGACTAGAAGCAGTGTGATTCTCTCCTCACAAGTTGTTCTCTACTTCTGGTCAACATGATTAACCCTTTGATTAGGATTGATAATTCAAGTCCACCTTAAAACTGGTGCATTATATTAAAATCTGTCATAATTCATTATTCTTAGGTCATCCAGCTATTTAAGTTGATTTTGAAGGTAACATAATCCTGAAATGAGGTTTGCAAACATTTGATAGTATACTATGGAATATCCTGTACTATGTAGAAGTAGAAGTAGTAAGTAATTAGTAGTAATTATACGATGAGTGGGGCCTATTTCAATTTTCCCTGAACAATATAAAGAAATGAAGGGTGAAACGTGTCTGATTGTCCTGTGGTGTTTGTGTCTGACTGATGTGCTACAGTGTGCTGAATGTTTTGCTGCTGTGGGGATCATTCACAGGGGTTCGTAAAGAGCTCTGTTGGAGCTCTGTTCGCTCCACTTCCTCCCCCTCTATCTGCCAGTGCAGTTAGAAGCTAACCAAGACCAAATGAGAGACCAACATCAGCCCCACTAAAATACTCTGTGTTTCATTCTGATCCCAGATTTTATAGATGTGATGAAGAGGGAGAGTAACTCGGTTACTCAGAGTTTCGCTGAACAGCCGTACGTCAGGGAATAATGATGCATGTAATTACAGACAGATCAGCTGCTGTGTCTACTTGTTGATTGAGCTGTGCTTGGATTGCTGAGAGATGTCAGTGTTTCCTGCTCGTGCACTCTGGGGAGACGGCGACGGGCCTTCTGGTTGGCAGCGTCTCAGCTGTAAAACCTGCTGGCTGAAAACCACGCAAATGCTGTTAAATGAGTTTCACTGAGGAAAAGGAAAGTTCTTGGTTTTGTCACTGACGTTTGCCACCTGATGCAAAAACATCACAAATAATTTGTGAATAAGCAACACTTTACCTAAAGTACATATACAGCTTATATTTGAACTGCTGCTATGACTTCTGTTCACACCATGAAGTACTTTATGGTACTTTTGTTACAAGTTGTACTACTGATGTTACCACTCCACGCATCTGAGACTCGATGGCAGCCTGAGTAAAGTGGGCTGCTGTGGTTAGGTCTCAGGCCTTTGAGGTTCCTTTTTTCAAAGGTTGAAGATGGGAACGGATACATCGGTCACACAGATACACAGCTGCAGTGGTAACCAGTTCTGTGTGTTGGTTTTGACATGGAAGGATGCTCAGACTGGTGAGTCTGAGACAGCTCTGCAGGGCCTCGTTTGCTTTCATCAATAAATAAAGAATACATCAAAAACATAACAGTAGTAAAGGAAAATGCTACACAGAGTTTTATATCAGAGTAAAGAAAACTACATGCAGAGTTGCACGATACTGGCTCATCTGCAACCACAGTTATCCCAGACGATTATAGAATATGAATTTTATATTATAACTCTATGTCACTGAATGTTGTCAAGTATGATTTGCACTTTAAAATGTATATTCAAAAAACAGAACCCAATTTTTATGACACCTATTAAGCTGATTGTGAAAGGAAGTTACTGCCTTCAGTTTTCTCGCTGATCACTTTGTTTCTTCGTCGGGATTGTGCAAAGATTTTCTTGTCCTTTGTAAAAAAAACATAAAAATGCTCCTTTGTGTGATATAAATGTGAAGTCTTTACTTTGGCTTTTCATTTACAAACATACTAAGTGCTGCTGTAAACAAACACTTTCTATGCAGGTTTTATTCAGTATCTGAGCCATAATTGTCTCTGTCCAGCTAGATTTTGTAATGCACCACCTGTACAATGCAGAGACAGCTGTTGTTGCTTCTTCTGCCACTGTTAACACAGTTTTGGTTTTGTGGTGGCAGAGGACGGATCAGCTCCTCCGTCCCAGCCTGCCCTTTACGCACTAAAGCTTTAATCGGTGCCCTGGTTACATGATTACTGTCTGTGTGTCGGCCCCTGTTATTCTCCTGTTTAGTTGAGCGTTATGACTAAACTAATACTTACTTTACTGTCACGTGTTTTCGCTACTGTGCGTGTGATGTGCTGTCAGGAGGACAGATGTCTTCTTTAAGGTCAGTATTTCATTCATCTGCACACATTTATAGGCAAACCTTTACAACAGGTGTCTCTGTGGTGTTGCCTCTGCATGAACACACATGAAGTCCTCGTAGATGGGAGTATTTAAACCATCACTCACAGCGAGCTGTGCGATCTGTGCTGAAACTGGAGCCTCCTGGAGGCTCTTTTTCTTTCCTGGGTGGAAATTTCCTCTTCAGATTCTTTGATCGAGTCCAAACCGTGACGGCACGGAAGACGGGCGCAGATCAACGTCCTGATTTTCTGAAGCAAAGAGTGAGGCGGTGCCACAATGGGTGACTTTAATCATGTGATAATATGTAAGGTGTCGACACGTTACACATTTTAAGTAACGAGCCCGACGATGACGAGCGGCTGTGCGTCTTGGACGCCGGAGACGCGCAACGGCATGAGGAGCTCAGTCTGTTTGGAGCCACCGGCTGAGATCATTCATCACTGCCAGCACTGACTGACCGGCCGACTGAACAGATAGCGGGATACAAACAGACTCTTTATGTCTCTGTGAAATATCCGTCAACAAAAGATGGATGTCCTCCTCGCCCCCCCCAAAAGATACGACAGCGACGGGTGAGTGAAATCGGAGATGCTGCGCACGGCGGCCAAAATCCCGGAGCTTTTGTGAACAGGGCTGTGGGTGTGTGCGCGTCAGGCTCGCTGTTAAACCTTCAGACTGCATTCGCCAACTTCCCCCGCTTTCATCAAGTCATGTCTGATACAGAGCGATGGGCAAGTTTGACGACAACGAGAGGATAATCCTCAACGTCGGGGGGACGAGGCACGAGACCTACAAAACCACCTTAAAGACGCTGCCGGGGACGCGACTGGCCCTGCTCGCCTCCGATTCGGACATCGACTCCGTGCTGGATCAGCTGCAACAAGTCCCCGGCTTCATCGAGTACAACGCGCGGACCAACGAGTACTTCTTCGACCGTCACCCGGGCGTCTTCGCCTACGTCCTCAACTACTACCGCACCGGCAAGCTTCACTGCCCGGCGGATGTGTGCGGACCGCTGTTCGAGGAGGAGCTCTCCTTTTGGGGCATCGATGAGACGGACGTGGAGCCCTGCTGTTGGATGACATACCGACAGCACCGGGACGCGGAGGAGGCTCTGGACGTGTTCGAGCTCAACGTGGACAACGGAGACGAGGACGACGAGATAGGGAAGAGACTCGGCATCGAGGACGTGGCTGCCGACGGGAATGTCAGCCTGTGGAGGAAGTGGCAGCCGGTAATCTGGAATCTGTTCGAGGACCCCTACTCATCCAGGGCGGCGAGGGTAAGAGCGCACCGCTGCGTCTGAGGCTCTCCAAAACACACAATGAGCTCCACTCTGCTAACTCTTTGCCTTTCATTCACAGAAACAAACAGCAGCTCACGCTGTTAAGGGTAGCTCCACAGTTTCACTGCATGAGTCAAATTCACAAGTTGGCAAGTTGTCTCGAAACTTGTCCACCTCCCCCAAAATGTGAGCGTTGCGCTCCTGAAGTGTTTTCTTTGCAACCAAAGCTTTACTGTGAATAGGAAGAACCCACTGCTTTATAGTGAGTCCTGCTGATTTCCAGATTTAATTATGCCACTTTAAAAATAAGCAGATTTTTCCAGTCATGATCAAACAAGGTGCCAACACCGTCAGGGTGGATATTCATAGCAGCAGTGTTGTATCCTGTATCTGTCTCTCAGTGCTTCCTGTTTATCGGCCCCAGCTTGGGAAATATCACTCCGTCACTGACACTATTTAGATCACAGCCAGCCTTTTCTAATAAACTGCATCTCAGCACTGCTCCAAAGAAATGTGTGGGACTTTCATCTTTTCTAAAATTAGAGCAGTGCCTCGTGCTGGGAATAATGGTGATGTCAACTTATAGGCCACATGTGGCATCTTCATCTTTCCTTTCTGCTCATCTTTTAGTTATTTTAGACTCGAGCACAATGTGAAATCAAAGGATTTAACCACCCGGCTCACGAGGCTTGTTGTTTACTGAATGTGCAACACCAAGATGTTAGAACCAACCCAGACAAGCACATGCTGCCCTCAGGTGTTATAAATCAATCAGCAAAAGTTTGGGAATAGTTCATTCAGTCTCTCTGCAGAAGTCCACATCTGGAACAGCTGCCTGTCTGCTTTCAGAGCAGGAGCTGTGGTAAGCTCGCCTCAGGCTGCTGGTATATTCTGGGGCAAATTGTTCCCTCATTGGCTGATTGATGTGCTGTAAGAGGGAATATGAGCAAGTTGTGATGTCATGTTGTGTAAATGGAAATGATGCCTCACAGTCTTCAGGATGTCGCAGACAGCATGCTGCTGCTGCACAGGTTTGAGTGATGTAGGTGATTTGAAGGGTAATTAAACACAAAGACAGCGACGCAGGAACAAAGCGCTCTGGCGAGGTTTGATCTAAGTGTCAGGGCAACGAACATCTGACCTGACATCACTGTTCAGGGTGTGGTTAGAGGTCAGGGGGCTGGAAGAGCTCCTGAAGTGCTCATAGCTGAGGCCACATTTATGATATATATACAAACCAGGGCTCAAATCTGTCACATAGAAATGAACGGCATCATGTTTCACTGTGCGTGGTTAAAGGAACGTGCCAGTATCACATTATTCTTCCTCCACTCGTACCTGAGTGACCTGGCATAATTTACAGTTCAAATGAAACCTTGTTTATGTCGTGCTGGGACTCTGTGCAGTCTCTCTGCTCATGCACTGTCTGACATTTTTAACTAACTGTCTTCTGATTCGCTGTCTCATAAATGTAAGGCAGATAGTACTATCATGAGAAGACTACATCAATCATATGGGATGTGTTTGACATCAGAGAGCCACAGATAGAGAAGAAAACGGTCTGAAACGAAGCTTTTACAGTAACAGTATATTGTTACTGTTACATGCATATATTAAGTATAGAAAAAGGCATGATAAATTAGGTCCACTTTGTTGTAATGGAGCTGTTTGTTGTAACCACAGTGAATGAAAAAGAAACATAAATAAAAAAACGCAGTGCTAAAACGAGGCTCCCACTGTGGACGTGAATCAGAGTTCTGCTTGACAGTATTGTGATATTTTGCAATGCCAGCGCCACTCCTCACACCTCCTTCATCAGCCTTTCAAAAAGAGCATTTTGTCTTGGTGTCCATTGTTGCTGCAGCTGCTGTGTCAAAGCTCTGATGCCAGCTTGTTTCTCTCTGCGACACCAGCGGCACTACTTGATCATCCATCTGTGGATTTAATACACACTGTGTATTGTTTCAACACACTGTGATCTTGATGTTAGTACAAGATTAATATTTCTCTTAGCATTATTTAAAATAAATACATTTTGAAAAAATACAGGCAGCGCAGTAAGCACAGCAACAAGAACGTCCTGGGTTTGAATCCCCACAGCTGTGAGTGGTTGTGTCTCAGCCTTGTGACAGGCTGGCCACCTGTCGCCTCGCAGTGCTAGCCGGGATAGGCTCCAGCACCCGCCACCCTGGAGAGGTTGGATGGACTTGAATATCTGTTAGCTGATATTGTTTTTATTTCTTTCTGAAGTTGGTTTTCCCACATTTGTAAGTTTTTACAGCATATATAATATCCAAAAGGTCAACAACCACTGGTCTTTAAACCGGGGACAAAATCATCTCAGAGAAGATCGGCCAATAGAAAGGTGGTGAAGGCTCCTGCAGTGCCACTTGGAAACTGAATATCCTCACCACGGCACGATTGTTGCATCCAGTACAGCCCTTTAGCTTTTTCACCCATAATCCTCGGAGGCTCTGAAGGCGTCCGTAAGTCAGGCACAAATGCTCCGCCCACAGGCTGATATTAGGCTAGATATAACCTACAGCTGAGGGAAAATATGCTTTTATCTTTTTTGGTGAAAACATGTAAGCACAAAGTAGATTTCTGTGCTTCAAGCATTTATCGTACCGCGTCTGTACAGAACAATAAGAGCTGCTGTTATATATTCACCACACATCCTGCTCATTGATAAATTTCCCCTCAGTATGTTTGAGCGTTTGCTTTTCCTTTCGTCAGTAAGCTGAATCAGGCTCTGCTTTCTTCACACAGCAGCTCGTCCATCTAAAAAGAGAACAGCAGAGTCCGTTTTCACCATTATATCATTCCTCCTCTTCAGCGTCTGCAGGACCACCATGAGGCTGATGTTTAAATAAAGAAAGCAGAGTTGTTGCCTCGCACAACAACTCATCAGACAAAGTTTGCCGTAACAGCAGGTGATAAGGCAAACATACATTTCTTAATTATGTTGTACTGATACGCTAATTCTATCATAATTCTGTGGTGAGATAAGAATTGTTCCAGTTCTGAAAACTGTGAAAAATTGCAGAAAAGCCAGAATATCAGTGTAAATTTGTTCACTTGTGGAATTGCTACGAGCCCATGTTCTCAGGTCAGAGGAGTCCTCAAAGATCAGCAGGAAATGTAAATGTCCTTTCACTCCTCATTTCAGAGTCTGACTCTATAATTTTACCAAAGTGGAGGTGCTGGGCAGGATGAGAGTGTGTGGGTGGGCAGGTGACCTCGCCCCAGATCGCTTGTCCTCCTCTTTCAGTCCATCAACAGACTTTGAGCGAGGATGACGGCAGGGAATTTTTCCTGTGTGTGAAAAGGCTGACGTTCCCACACAAATTTGAGCTTGGATTTATTTCACATCATTAATCTGTAAATGGAAACTCTAACTGATGGGGACAAAATTCAATCTTTCCAGCCTTTTGTTCCTCCAGACGTGGCTGCTAATTTCTTGGAAGTGTTTCTTGGCGATTACCCTGCTGACAGAGGAAGGAGCAGACGTGTAACAGAGGTAAATATTGAGTTAGTCTCCGCGTCGCTTTAGTAGCAGGACGGAGTAGATGGAGATGAATGCTCGTGTTTACAACACGCATACGTCTGTCTTCCTGTAGCAACACTAACCAACCGTATTTTCCTGCCACCAGTACAATAGAGAAGCATCTGCTTCTACGAGCGCCTTCAAACCTTTATTGTCTCCATGAGAATCACATTCCCTCACTGTGATGTGATAATTGCAGCCTTTTTCTTCTTGTTTAAAGCACTCCTGTAGCATTAAAGACCAGCTGGCGTATGGTTAACCTGATAATTCAACTCTTACACAAGTGTTCGGTGTGTGCCTGAAAGAACCCCCTCAGGGCATTAATCTACTCCCTGACAAGGTGTTAAGGAGAGAAGGAAGGGAAATGATCCTCCAAGGAAAGGAAGCATGTCGTTTGAGTTCACCTCCAGCCCTGACACCACAGCGGGGACAGCGTTAACAGTGAAGTGCTCTTTAACAGCAGGAAGATGAGACGCGACTGGATCCTGTTTGATTTGGTTTATGTCATTTAATAGAAACAAGAAAACTTTCATATGTTCTGTTTTCATTTTGATGGTTATCTCATAGCGCATGAAAAACATCAGATGTCAGCCTCGTGTACGACGATCCACCACAGACCAACAGGAATTTAATTATATATATGAAAAACAACTTTTCCTTAATTTTGTGAGAGTTACTGCTAACGATGAAGTTCCTCTCGTTGGACTGAAAGTCCCGGTGGTGTCTGTCAGACTCACTGTCACATTACACGTGTGCATTAACCTAACGCAAAATTTCAGCTCTTCTTACATTCATTTGGAGATTATTTATGTTACAGCTGTTACAGTTTTTAGTTAGGAAACCTGTAAACGTAACTTCAAGTCCCGCCACATTACTATTACTCTACACTGTGTCCTTACATATGCAGAGCTCCCCATCGTCAAAGCAGTGTTGTCAGGTACAGCCAGCTAGCATCAGCCCTGAGCTTCAGGCTCACTGTAATCAGCAGTGTGGGGCATTAGTCTGTGTATAAGGATCGTAATATTCAGGTCAGGTAATCACAATCTATTATGACATAAATCTAATCAAAGCTCATTTCCAGTGTAATTTTCAGTGATCCACCACTAAGAACCCAGCCTGCTGTACAGCATTGGTTACATATGGCTAATGCATCTGTATCGCAGGGTTAACAAGAAGTATAGTCCCTTTGCTAGCAATTGTTACAAACTGAGTAAACACAGAAAGAATGAGTGCATTTGACTCAACAGCCATCCAGCATTTTGGCTGTGCTGCGCTAAAACGAGTTTAGACAGCAGAGGAACGAGTTGTTTTCACCTGCAGGTGGTTATTTCTCAAAAAACTACAGTTAAAAGTCACTTGTTCCTTTGAACATAAAGATCTTCTAATGCAACTACACTGCAGTGAACAGGGTTTAAGAACCAAAGTTCTGACTCTGTAAGCATATACAGCAGTAGTCTAAGGAGCTTGGAAAGAAAAGCGTCTGGACTTCTTGAAGTCCAGATGCCCACTCACATCCTGGGCCATCTGATCTCAGGAATTTGCATGATAAGGTGGGGCCAGGTTTCACAATGAGCTCACCTGAAACCAGGGCTGGACTGGGACAA
>NW_005187851.1:108670-111146 GCF_000239375.1 Pundamilia nyererei
TTAAGCTGTGATGATGATGCCCCAGACTTCGGTGTGAGCATGTCATCTGTGGGTTTGGTTAAAGTGTAACTGTGTGAGACAACGAGGCCTTTTTAAAAAGCATTATAATACATCAATGTTTTATCATCAAGTTAAAACATCATCAAATAAAATGTAGCTCAATAAAAAACTGGACATCCTGGTGAAGCTAATGTTTTGACCCAATAGTGAAATGCTTTCAGTCATGTAAAAGAATATTTCTGTCTGTCTGCTTCTCCTACCCAGGGTTTGAAATCCAGTCACTTAGCAACTGAAGGCTGATGAAATCTAATAAGCTGCACATACTTCAGACCTTTTTTTCTTTAAGCCAAAGTAAGTGTTGAAGAAATGCTTTCCTGCTGCTTAGATTAACTCACATCTTGTAGGAGCGCACCATCAGAGCCTCTGACTTTAGGCAAAGGTCAGGCTGCATTTCTAAAGACGTGTTTATGCTCAGTGGCATCTTATTTATCTGCCAAGAGTCACAGTTGTTGCACACAGGCTTTTGGCTGACAGCACACTGCTCAGCTATCCTCACAGCTTTGAAAAAAGGCCAAATATCCATTGTACAGACTGTACACTGTCAGACACACAAGGGTCAGGCTTCAAAAATATCATACAAACAAGGAAAAGACAGACGTGTACGAAACGAGCTGCCATCTCCTAATAATGGAGCAAGCTGACCCCGTAACAGCTGAAGGTGTTGTTGGTGTTTATTTCTGTCCCTACAAAGTGAAGCGCAGTAACGTTGGTGACGTTTGCTTGGTCATTTTATCTGATGCTAACTGAGTGCCTGGTTACTCGGCAGCATCAGCCCCTGGATCTCTCTGTCTGTCTATGCTGGCTTAAAGGGGGTCCACTGTCAAATGCAGCCACATGTGAGCGAGCAGGTGTTCAGTTGCATGGCGAGACAAATCCACACCTCAAAAAGACCAAAGTGACAGACCGCCAGACAACTGAGGACAAAACAGTCCTGTAACAAGTGTGTGGAAAGAAGTTGATCTTGTGAATCACACACATGTAGCTTCAGTGTTGATTTGAAGGTCTTCGCTTGTTTTCCAGCCTGTGGTTTCAGACAATGCAGAGAAAATATTTCATCATTTGAATTTCAACGATTCACTTGGTCAGCAGCAAGCTTAATGCTCCAAATGAGTCAAATGTAAACTGAGCTATTGCTGGGACTGTCTCGCCGATAGTGTCACAGAATCCATCACAAGACAACACAAGGACAAAGACTGCAAAGCATCCACTGATTGGGCATAAGATTCACACCACTGACAGGTGAAGTGAACTCAAGACTCCTCGATGCACGTGGGGAGCAAAAGCTGCCCCCATGTGGTCCAATCCAACAGACGAGCTACTGTAGCTTTGTCCAAGTTGTCAAAAATCTAAAGCTGGTTCTGATAGGACGGTGCATCACAGTTTGTGGCTTATGAAGCTGCAAAGCCACAAAGCACTCTGGGTGCCCATGCTGACACCTGTCTACCACTGAAAGCACCAACAATGGGCCTGTGGGACCACAGAGCAATGGAAGAAGGTGGCCTGCTCAGGTGTGTGTGCATTGCTTATCCTTGGGAACACCTGGCACAAGGATACACAACGGAATAAAGGCAAGCTTTGGGTAACGTCCTGCTGGGAAACCTTGGGTCCTGCATCCACCTGGGAGTTACTTTGACACATGCACCTACCTACCTAAGCACTGTTACAGACCGTGTCCACACCTTTAATAGGAACTCCAAATTCCCCAGATCTCAATCCAGCTGAGCATCTGTGGGCTGTGATCCGTAGAGGCCTCAGCTCACAACTTACAGGATACCACAGCACATCTTCAGAGGTCTAGTGGAGTTCATGCCTCAACAAGTCAGGGCTGTTTGGCCAAAATGTTATGCCTGACTGGTGTTCTGTATGCTAACTGTAGGATGAGGAAATCCAGCACACCCTCAGATATCCTCAACATGATAAAGATCTGGCACCAGAGTCCCTCTAGTCCCCTCATCCAGTTTGCAAACAGACACACTCCCCGTGTGCTCCATGAAATAAGCAATGCTATTCAGGGCATTGCCACGCGTCCAGAGCCTTGAGCACCGATGATCGTCTGAGTTCACAGTGAGTTATCAAACAGTAAAGTCAGACACAAACACCTTTTTTCTTTTTTTGGTAATTTGGCAACAGTTTATTAAAGGGATCAAATATCTTTATCTTAAACTACGGAACTTTTAGAATTAATTCTAAGGTGTAAGGTGACATGAGTGTGCCGGCTCGGTGTCCACTCAAAGTGTGAATTGTGCTTTCTACCAAAAGTCAAAGAGAGAAACAACAGTAAACATTCAAAGCACTCCGTGGAAGGTACCAGTATGGAAAAGAAATAGATTCATTTTGCATCGACTCCATCAGTCATGTTTGTTTCATAAAAGCAAAAGTAAAAATGTGTTTACATCTTGTCTGTTTTCCTGTTACC
>NW_005187851.1:112274-113960 GCF_000239375.1 Pundamilia nyererei
GCCCCTAAAACCTGATTGGAAAAGGATGGATGTTAAACCCAAATCTACAAATCCTTTGGTTTGTCAGTTATTATCAACCATTTATTTTGTGCTCACTGATGGTCAATATTTCTATATTCTATTTATGTTTCTGCTGAACAGTTATTTCTGCACAGGGGCAGCCCGGTGTCATTGTGAACATCTCTGAGCACTCGGCTGCTGATCAGCAGCACATTCTTTCCACACGACGGTGGAGACCATGTGATCAATTGATCTCAAAGGTAAATGGGCTGATTCTGACATAGAGCTTTTCTACCCTCAGAGCACTTTATACAACAGGCCTCATTCACACCCACTCAAACAAACACTATTTAACACTGGAATAGCATGTCTGTACTGTCTGACCAGCCTGTTGCTGAAATAACAATACTGCTTTAAGTTTAGCCTTCTACAGTAGACGTATACATTTAGATCGAAACGCTCGATCAGTTATTCATCATAACAAGTTAACAGGTTTCAACGTCTTCAACCAAGAACATATTTGATGCATCTTGCCTGCATTATAAAGGAACAGGATGCAGCACATGTACGGACACAAAGTGGTGAAATTAAAGGTTACCAGAGAAAAGCTGAACTGTGCATGTTGGGATCAGTCTGAGGACAAAGTGTGCTGAACATATTAAATAAACAATATGCCTCAGATTTATTTTTAATGCAACCCTAACCCAACAAACCCAGCAGTGATGTTGGGTGGATCTGCAGCTCTGAGAGTAGAAGCATTCATGCAGCAGACATCCAAACGTTTGAATATTTTTAGGTACATTTAAAAATTCCTCATTGTTGAAGCTCACATGTGATGCTTGAGTGATGTTGGAAAATGATGACTTAAGCTTCAGTGACAGAAAAAAGAACATTTCTGTTGTTGAATCAGCTTCGTGGCTGAAGTGAAGGCGAGCTGACCCTAGCTTCTCAGTTTGCATTCTGTGGTTCACTGACACAGACCTGACACAATCCATCCCATTAGTAATTCTCTACCGGATTCAGGTTCCTGTGGTCTCAGAGGAGCCCTCTACTCACACAATCCTCTTCTCTCTGACGGGCACCAGGACAGAGGATATTCATGCCTGAGTGCTGTTCAGTAACAACCACACAAGCTTTGCCGGTACAAAGTTGGAGTCCTGTTTGTGAAGAAGGACTTTAAGAGGCCGCTGCCGGGGACGCTCTAGTTCTCTCATTGTGTTTGCAACATCCTTTAAACGTCTTTTATCCTCATTCATGGCAGCTGGTGGCCAGCTGAATTCCTCCTGCATCCTCTTGTTGATAAGACTTTTGTTGGAAGATGCATCATCACTGCGTTTATTAAGGAAAAAATCAAGATAAAACAGGACTAAGAGGAGTTGAACATATATTTCCCTCATGCTCTTTAAATATGTCAGATGTCTGCAGGTTATTTGAAGCCTCGGCATGTTTGTAAAGATTGCTATCATAGCTGAAAGGCTTAACAATGCCTTTGTAAATGATACGGGTGATCAATTGAATGTTTGGTGCATCACCACAGTCAACACGTTCTCGCTCCCAAAGCGTAACATTTTACGCTAGGTGACAAATCGCCAACATATTACGTTTTCGGCTACCCACCACGTTCCTAAATGACGACCTCGGAAAAAAGAGGAAATATGAGAACCGTCTGGACTCCATCTACACATG
>NW_005187851.1:114134-116224 GCF_000239375.1 Pundamilia nyererei
CAAACCACAGATCTGTCACTTGTTAGTCAATGTGTTAACTACACTACACATCTACGTGACACAGTTGTGATTTGGTAGCAAAAAGTACAGCAGCAGTCTTCTTTGTTTCGAACTGATGGTGCAGTTCCAAAAACGTGTTTGGGTGAAATGGAAAGATCAGACCGAGCTTCGGGCAGGTGGATGGCAGGATGGTAAATATTTAATGATTTTTATGACGCCTTTGGTGAAATCTGAGCCTCAATCACAAGCCTCACTTTCCCAATTCAACCCAGAGATCAGCGTCACGGCCTGCTACAGAAATTCATACTAATTAATGCAAAGCAGGGAGTTTCCAATGAGACATTTAGTACTAATTATCCTTGATCGTTTGGCACCGAAAAACATGTAAAAGATGTAAAAGAAGAAAGAAATATTATTTGAATTCTGCTCCTGAAGGAGAGACTAACATTAACCTTGAAACAAAGACAGAAGCTGTGGACATACAGTTTACATGTCTGTAGATCAGTATGTCATCAAATTTAGATTTCAGCATCCGCCCAGACTCCAGCGCTCTAATAAATGCTTAAATGCTTTAAAAAAACAACCATGGCAGCGTTTATAGGCTTCTACCTTTCAGAGTTCATTTTGGGCAGCTGCCCCGGGGCTTCTCAGCTGACTCCGCTCACTACTTGTCAGTTGGACGTAAGTGTCACCAAAATGCAATACTTTGTGACAATGTTGGATTTGAGTTATGACATCAGCAGGCCGCTCACTCTGACACACTCATTCCTCAGTTATCAGCGATAAAGCCTGAAATTCAGCACTAACAGTCGGTTCCTTCATTTATCCAGGTAAAAATCTCACTGAGATTAAAAATCTCATTTCCAAGAGACCTGGCGTCATGGCAACAGCAGTCAAAGTACACGTACTACATAAGAATATAACATTTAAAACAAATACAATATCCTGTACAAACATGTGAAAAATATACAATAACAAATCATTAAGAGCGACATTAAAAACAATCACACTGAGTAAAAGAGTCGTTCTCTCGTTCCTTTAAGATGGACTTAAACTCCTCCAAGGTAACCAGTTCTGATCATTTCATTCCAGGAAACAGGGGCAGTGTATTTAAAGCCTTTTTTCCTAATTCTGTTCTGATTTTTGGGACCATCAGTTGTATGATATTGTGCGAACGAAGGCTTTGTTGGTTGTGGTTTTTACCCACATCAACACATAATAAGAGGGAACCAGCCCAACTACAGATTTATAGATAAAGACCAACCAATGGAAAAGTCTGCATGAGGCAAAGAATACAAAGTAACAGCAATAACGAGCAGCATTTACACATGAACGACTTCATAAGAGTCATAAGCCCTGGAGCAAAAGTCACACTTTTAAAAATATGATCCATAACCTGAAGTACAATTTATAAAAGCCATATAAATGTAACAATGACCACTAAATGTTTTTCAATTAAGAGTTATTCTGTGTATTTTGAGAACATAGAACTCACATTTACTTTGGTACTTTCATACCAAAGTAAAAGAGCTCTAGATCAGAGGTGTCCGACTCCAGGCCTCGCGGGCCGGCGTCCTGTAGGTTTTAGACGTGTCCTCGATCCAACACAGCTCATTTAAATGTCTCGAAGTTCTCCAGAGGCCTGGAACTAATGAACTGATTCAGGTGTGTGAGATCCAAGTGACGAAGCGCTCTCCCACAAAACGCTACGTCCAGATGAACAGAATCAACTTTTGGAAATCTCAGTTTTAGTTTTGACTGGAATCATCTCCTGATTAAAAGCACAACCACACAGATTGACTGCAGCTGTGTGCAGTGAGTTGGTGATCTGGTTGCAGGTCTGTGATCCTCGTCAGAGCTACTTTGGTGCATCGAGATGACATGAAATAGATGTTGAAATAGTTTGTGACTTCATGGATATAAACTAAATGCATATAATGGGAATTATTTGCATTTTTGTGATAATGTTGATCAGCATGCTAACCTGCATATATAGAAATATGTAATAAAAATAAATGTTACAGTTCATCCAGAGGATCGTTGATAATAATAATAAAGATCTGCAAACATCCTTCTGTCCAGGATGACAA
>NW_005187851.1:116686-127010 GCF_000239375.1 Pundamilia nyererei
TTATAAGCAAAGACATTATTTATATTTCTGCTCTTTAACTTATTTTGTTTAGGATTGGAAATATTGATGCGGTCATCTGTTGTTGTTTTGTCACTATCCACCACAGAGTCCTTCCCAGTATGTTTCCAGCATCGTGATAAAAAAATCATTTGCTCTGAATACACTATGGCCCATTAGTTATGATCACATTTTGAACACACCTGGAATGAAAATGTATTAAATTAAAGGTTTAGCAGCAGTTTAAGCATTCTAATACAAGTGTTATAATGCTCCAGTGTGCGACTGTCCCACTGTTATCTTGGTGTTCGGTTAAAGATGAACTTATTGTGTTGATAGGCAGCACACGGGGCACCATGTTTGTTGTCTTCTTACATACAGTCCAAACAGCACCTGTTTATGCAGAGATGATATGGATGGGAGCCTTGATATTATCTCAGCCGGAGAAAAACTGAGTGTGAGTGAGGTGGAGTCGATCCATTTGGAAAAAATATTCTGCATAATTTCTGTGTAAATGTTCCAAAAGAGGAGCTTTTTTCTCAAAGGACATCGCTGATTCACTCCCACGTCAGTGTTGCAGGTGTGAGGCTGGCATGACATCACTGCCCCCGGCCGTTTCTATAAATGACTCCAAAATTCAGCTGTTTAATGATAACACTCTGAAAGTCATTTATGGTGCAAATGCCTGTGTCAGTGACGCGTAACCATGTGGCACAGAGAGAAGCACGCCGCTGCTGCAGGTCAGCTCACTGATGGATTGCACCTGGCAGACGGTTTCATAATCAGCCCGTCCTCCGAGGAAGCGTTTGATGGTGGAACAAGCAGAGGACCTAACTGCTGCTGTGTCTTACTTTGTGTTGCATGATAGTGGCCGTGTCCATGTTGGACAGCAGTGTACTTCAGAGCTTCTAATACCTGTGTTAACGGTTGAAAAATTATTTTTAACTCTCCATCTTTGATGTTTTTGGAGAATATCAGATCTCTATAAATAAAAGTGACAGGGAAAAGTGCATAATTAAGGTTGCAGTTAGCAGAGCTTTTGATTTTTCGGGTTTTATGGAAAGCCTTCACACAGACTGTGAAGAAACAACAGATGAAACCATTGGTGATGCAGTCACACATTTAAGCATTTCTTCGACTTTGTAGTGAATGACTGAAAGAACTGCTAATGCAGGGGTGTCCAACTCCAGGCCTCAAGGGTTTTAGATGTGTCCTTGATCAATCGCAGCTGATTCAAACGGCTAAATGACCTCGTCAACATGTCTTGAAGTTCTCCAGAGGCCTGGGAATGAACTGATCATGTGATTCGGGTGTGTTGATCCAGGGTGAGATCTAAAACTTGCAGGACACCGGCCCTCGAGGCCTGGAGTTGGACACCTCTGTGCTAATAGGAGTGAAGGATGCTTCCTGGTATTCTGTATATTTCAGAGGTTTTCTGTGACTCTGGAGCTGCACACTGTATGTATTGGAGTTTGAATACGATGAGGCACTTTTCACTTTTGAGTTAGTCTAAAAATGAATTTCAGCAGATTGCTTGATGCGCACGTCTCTATGAAACTCACTTCCAGCCTGAGCGCTCCCACCTGTTCCTTGAATGCTCCTCTGGAACAGTAAACTGAATGTTGTGGGATTATTTTCCCACATATGGCTCGGTGTAGAGGGTCACCGGGCGTCTGTTCCTGCAGGCCGAGGAGCCATTAAAGAGTTTGACTTCAAAACCACTCAAGCGCACCAAATGCAGCCTCTCGGCATTATGCCTACTGTTATCCAAGGACAACTGCATCGGTGCCAGGCTCCCAGTGTGTGGTAATCCTCACCTGACCAGGTGCATGACACTGTTTCACAGACGCTAGTGCCTCCTGCTGTGTCATATATCTTAAATTGCCACTGTTGTTTGCTGCCAGAAGAGCTGTAATGTTTCAGGCAGCAACAGAATGCATGCAGACAGTATTATGTGTGCATGCCAATACAATAGGAGTGTCAGTCAGCACGACTGCTATGGCTCAGTATGAGCAGGCTGTCTTTATGTCTCTGCTTTTGTCTTTTGTCACCAGTAAATAAAAGTGACTTTGGAAATTAGAAACCATCCATCACTCTGCCTTTGGCTTGTTTTACAGGTGTAATATGTCCTCACTATCCTTCTCCATATGTGAAAAAATAAAATTCTTTTGACATCGTTTTATCCAAGTTTCTTTTGTCTAGAAAATACTCTTCTAAAGCTGCTTGGTTTAGTCTGACTCCGGGTGATTCTGTTCTATGAACTGGTCACAAGTTAGCACGTCGACTCGAACCTCTGCTTGTTTTCTTAACTTGGGTCGATGTTTCACAGGGTTTTTCTCTGCCATGGAAAAGATGATGTGATCATCCCCCGCTAAGAACCAGGAATTAGCTTTGCTTGATGCCCAAAAAAGTCTGTTTCATTTCCACTGAAACTTTATTTAACCACTTGTTTAATACGATTTACAGTCGTAATGTTCAACTGTTATTTTCTTTTAAAACCATGTTTATTGTGCAAGTGCGGGTTCCCATATGTTCAAAAAGATACATCGAAGAAATAGAACTAGAATAGAACTAGAAATAGAAAAGAATGCACTCAGTGCATGACAGTCAGGACCCGTTCCCCGACCCTAAGGCACAGGGAACAAACCCTCTCATCCACCGGGAAGAACCCCAACGTACCGGCAGCAAGCCGAGGGGATATTAGAATACCCACCCCGCCTCTCACCAGGGGCAACTCCAGACTGAGACAGAGTCCAGCCCCTCTCCAGGAGACTGGTTCCAGAGCCCAAGCCATGTGTAGAGGTGAGCCCGACTATATCTAGCCGGAACCTCTCAACCTCACGCACTAACTCAGGCTCCTTCCCCACCAGAGAGGTGACATTCCATGTCCCAATTTCCAGTCTTGGTTGCCGGGGATCAGTCTGCCAGGGTCTCCGCTCCTGGCCGCCGCCCGACCCCTACGGCGCCTCCTGCGGGTGGTGGGCCTGTGGGAGGATGTGCCCCATGTCCCCTTTTCGGGCTGTGCCCGGCTGGGCCCCATGGACTAAGGCCCGGCCAGCAGACGCTCGCCTTCGGGCACCCTCCCCGGGCCTGGCTCCAGGGCAGGACCCCGATAACCCTATCCTGGGAGACCAATAATATTATGTTTAAAATGATGTCACAGCTTTGTGAAGGCCAGTCAGCAACATTTCATGTGGTCTTCACCTGGAGCGAGGCATGTTGTTATTGTGCTGGTACACACACTGATGACTGCGTGAGGCTTTCTTTCAAAATCTTCGCACATCATTCATAATTCTTTCCACCTTGACAATAAGCAGCGAATCTTCTCCTCTCAGCGTTTTACTCGCTTCCTCCCCCTTCTTTCTCCAATCAGCTCTAGTTTCAATGACGCACTGTCTCTGTCCAGGTTGTCCCCAACATACTTCAGTCTGGCTTGAATGTGTCTTCACTTGTGTCTTTGGACACATCTCTCATTAGATTTCCTTCCTGAGTCTTTGAAACCATGCTTGCTCTGTGCTGTGTGGTTCTCTTTCTTCTCACGCCAGTTCTCGACACTTGGAAAAGCTATGAAACTTCATATATGTGTTTCCTACTTTGTGAACATAAATCATTTGTTTTTCTCAACTGATGTCTTTCTGTTTACATAAATGACAGCTTCAACAAACAAGCAAACAAACAAACAAATAAACTTTATTATTTGCTGAAGTTTTTATAGTGTGTATAAATTAGGGAGATAATTCTCAGCTTGAACTTAATTTTAGAAGCAAAGCAAGCACAGCAGTGGTTTGTCAGCTTTTCAGGAGGTGAATGGTTTTGATTTTAACTCTGGAAAAGTTTCTGAAATCATTTTGTTATTGTGTGCAAATATAAATAATGGATGCTTTCTAAGGAAAACTAGCATGTTAGAAATACTATGTTGAAAATCCCTTGGCCAATTACAACAGCTACTCCATAGTTTTAACAGGGTATAGAGCATCACGTGCACAGCAACACAGTCTTGTGAATATAGCTGTGATGAAATGTGTCCAACTGAAAATACTGTTGAAAGCAGAAGAGCCTGTGTGTAGCCTGTAGTCCGGCTGGACTGTGTGTATCTGTTTGTTTAGTGATGTGAGGTTTGTGTGTCACACATAGTCACGGGTTTAATGAACACATTTATGTATGCATGCAGTAAGAATCAGCATACACTACTTAAAAATCGTATTTTATCATTTAGCAAGAAGATAAGAACTTTCGTAGTGCAACTGACAATATTAATATGTAAAATGACCATGTTTGTGGGAGCCCAGGTCAGTCAGAGACATGAGAGAAAAATGTGGATCCATCAGCCAGCGCTACCATCTTCATTTGGAAGATATAATAAAAAAAGAAATGGGTTATTTTACTAAAGTACCTGCAGCCTGTTGGCCTTTTATGAGCACTAGATGAGAAAGAGAGGACAGCAGGCAGGATGGTTGCTGTAAAAAAGAGAAAGAGCTAAGTCACTGCATGTCTCGAGTTTTATTTAAATGACCTCCGGTATCACATTCACCCAGATGCTGAAATGGGTCTGCTGTTCAGGTAAATGGCTTGACTTTGACGGGATTACACTTTTAAGTTGAGGTAGCAGAAAGTCAGAAGCCTTGCTAGGATAAGCCTTACTCAGGTGTGGGTCACTGAAGGACAGCAGACTATTTAGAAATCTGCTGCTCAGAATAACAGTCAACATGCTGAGTTTGTCCCACTGCACATTTAATGGTCTGATCTTCATAAAAACGTTGACTCAAGTCAATAAAAGGCCAGCGGTATATGCAGCCACGCTTTACAAGTGCATACTATTAAGAATACTGAGAAAGAGAAAAAGCTTCAAGACTGTAAATATTTGGGATTATGTCTTCAAATTCATCAGACATAAGCAGTGAGCGGTTAGCAACAAGGTTCTTGGTTCCAGCCGTTCTGTGTGGAGTTTGCATGTGCACATGTGGCTTTCCTCTCCCACAATCCAAACATGTTAGGTTCAGTGGTTAATCGAAGTTCACTGTAGGGAAGACTGTGGATGCAAACTGGGGTATGTTTCTATGTTAGCCCTGCAATAGGCTGACAACCCGTCCAGGACCTCCAGTGTTGGATAAGCAGGAGAAATAAAAATATAATCTCTTTAATCTGAAAGCTTAAGAATTGCATTGTTCTTTCCTTGAATAGTACCATCCCTTCACTACTCCAAGGTTTGTTTATTCATTTACCCTCCAGGGTTCTGATAAATAGATCTTTCTAGATTTTGTTCATCCCAGGCTTTTGTGATTTAGAAGCACAATAAAATCTTTCTGTGTATGTTCTCAGTCCTCCAGGTGACAGCAATCTAAGCAGCTCCTCAAGTCTTTCTTTGACTTGTTGGGGTCAATGTACTGGGAGGCTGTGGAGCACAAACTGGAGCTAAACCTTCACCCCTTAATCATTTTCTGAAGTCAGTGATGTCATCAATGAGCAGCGCGAGTTCCCACGTGTTCTACCGCAGCATGTTTGCACTAAAGCCATCCCACTGTTTATGCACCGAGCAGTCATGGGAGTAAAACACAACGAGGTGCTGTGTGAGATCTACAGGTCTGTGTGACGTGCAGTGTCAGATTTAAATGGTGTGTCTGCGCACCACCCAGCATGTAAATATAACCCTCTCCTCTGTAGCACCCTCATATCCCCACCCTCCTCAGACACAGGCAATTATGCTATTCATTCTCTGCCAAGCTCTACCTCCATCCATGACTCTCTTCACGTTAAGTCAAGTCACTTAAGCAGCATGTTGAAGGAGGCTAGTGCGTTTGTGGAGAGGGTCTCTTTTTCACTTAGACCTACACTTAGAGTGTGCATATAAGTAGCTTTCCAAACACTAAGACATCCTAATGAGGGTGACAGCCAATAAAGCTCCAGCTTCATCTCCTGCCCACTTCAGCTTTCAGCACTTGGTTAAATTGCGCTCAGGAAAGTTTTAGACATCCAACTTTTAATTTCCTCCGTTCTCATTTAGTTTGGGGCTATGCTTAAAGTTGCACCGTGCGCCACTCCTGTGAGCTAAGAACAGGAAGCTACAATTAACACAGGATCAATAGTATTGAACAGCAGAAGATTGGGAAAGAGTTTCCTGGTCAGGTGAGTCTCGATTTTTGCAGCAACATTTGGATGGTAGATGGTGGATGGTAGCCACGAAGCACCCTACCTCGTATCACCAGTTTAAACTGCTGCTGATGGTGCAGTGGTGTGGGGGACGTTTTCTGTACCTACTTTGGGCCCCTCAGCAAATGTCACAGACTACCTGAGTACTTCTGCTGGCCATGTCCATGCCTTTACAGCTTCCATAATTATTTGTGCTTAGCCTCGTTTTGGTAAATGGACTGGTTCTTATATAGCACTTTTCTACTCTTCTGAGCACTCAAAGCATCACACAAGTTGTGCATTCACCCAATCACACCCATTCGCACAAGCATATTCTCTTAGTGCTTTCTAACTAACATTCACACACACATCCATACTCCGATGGATGCACTGGAGTTTGGGGTTAGTATCTTGCCCAAGGATATTTGGCATGCAGAGTGGAGGAGCCAGAGATCGAACCACCAGCCTTCCAATCAGTAGGTGACCTGCTCTACCTCCTGAGCTACAGCACCCCTTAGCAAAAAACACAATGAATGATCATGAAATGTGACTTATGTTACATTAAATATTATATTCTCAAATTCAAATTCAGCCACTAGCTTCACAAATGTCCAAAATCACTAATCTTCTGGACTGGATCAGAAACAGCGGGTAGATTTTTGATAGACTGGTCTAGCCCGAGTACAGAGACCCTCAGAGTGAAGCAGGCTGAACAGAATCACCAAGCAACTGTTGAATTATGATCATAGCAGAGAATCATTAGAGGCAATGCAAAATAAATTAAAGGATCTAATAGGCGCTGTTGTTTACATCCTGAACGATTCAACTGGTTTAAGTTCATCACTACATGAACTTTCTTCTTGTCAAGTCTAACAGGTTTGTGCTTTTTGTACTACTCAAGCTTTTGCACACTCATAAAGGATGAAAGTTATCACAAAAGGCAACACGTTCTCATCCCGACACTATACGACAAATCGCCGCTATGTTAAGCGTTCGGAGGCACGAGAGCCGTTTGGAATGAATCTATACATGTAAATGTGTTTTACGCTCTGATCACTTTGGAAAACTCTGATGGTTATGGTTAAGATGGCTGGAGCGTGTGTTACCGCTGCGAGCAGCATTCTATTGGATTCAGTTGAGAGTCTGGAGCGTATCACAAGGATGCCAAAGGGCACCTTTCGCGTTACTATGAGACGCCTCGGGACAAATCGTCGGTATGTTACGGGAATGGGAATGCTCTGTTCTACCAAATAGTGAAATTACTTCTATTAATGTTTATTTGCCAACCAGGGTTCTCCCAAACCCTGATTACCGCTTCGCCTTAGCTTTCATCGGGGAGACCAGTCTAAAATCAGTGGATGGAGCCTTGTTTTAAAGACCCAAGAATGTGAACATGGTTAGCAGTTTCAGTCATGTGACGTATCTCTGCCATCCCTTTTGATCTCTTGGAGCCCTGCCTCGACACCATCTGTGCAGCTCTGGCTCTCCACGATCAACATCACATGATGACACTAACGTCACTGCACCACCTGCTGCAACACACATGCATTCATACACATTAACGGCATACATGCTCTCAATCTAACCAGCTCCCAGCACAGCAATGAAATTCATGCCCAGCATGTAAGTATAAGGCTGCTGTCAGAACTTCCTATCTGACAGGATGTAGTCTGGTTGTCTACATGTCTGTCTTGTTATCCTTCACATGAAATCTGCCCTCATGGACTCTCAGTGTATATCTTTGCTGTCATATGTTGCTATGTGATTCAGAAACATGCGTGATATCTAACTGGGTCCAGCTGAGTATGTGTTTCAAAGGCATATTCTCTAAATGTCATGGGTAAGCCATTTCATCACACTGCGTCCATGGAGTTGTCTCATTAAGGAGACATCACACTTTCTCTGTCTCTTGCTTTGCTGTGGAGCAGCCTCAGCTCACACATCTTTAAACCATTGCTTCAGTTCACTGAAGATGGTGGACATTTGTTTATGCACAGCTCTCTTAAGTTCCCATCACAGCTTCTCAGTTGAGTTCTTGGCTTTGATTGGGTCACTCTGTTGAACTATCCTGTTGCATGATCCAGTTCCTGCAAAGCTTTAGTTGTTATAGAGTTAGAGCAGCTGTATGCAGTCATGCAAAAACAACCCCTTATTCTTTTCTATGTGTATTATGCAGCAATTTTGACACAACTCTGTAAACCTGTCCTGTTTCTTTGTCGACTGTTGGTGACCGTTGCCCTCGTGCAGTTGGACCAAGCTTTATTAAAATACCTGATCTGAGTCCCAAGATTCTGCTTTGTTTATTTAACTGCAGTAAGAACTCGGTTCAGTTCCTCCAACCTGTATCCCAATAACCTCACAAATACACAAATATCAACTGAAATAAGAAAACACTGAGTCATTATGCCTTATATTGTTAAGAAAAAATCCCAAACAAAACCAGATTCAGATATCCTTCTGTATCCAAAGACTTAGGAATTATGCATTTATGCATTATGCATATTTCTGCCTCGGCAGAAATATGGCAAGAAGTCAAAGTGTGCATTGAGTTTGGGTTTGAGTTTTACCGCTCACATATAAACAGGTGAGGTCTATGTCCGTGTTACTTTCAGATGCCATTAAAGTTTAAAATGGTGGCTGGTTTTTGTAATCCATGTATACAGAAGCCTTACATTTACTGGCTGGCATGAAACAAGCTGGAAAAAAAAACTTTTCTAAGCCCCGATGGGGAAATGAAAACAGTAGAGGCAACTTTCAGTGGATCTCACCTATTCAGTTCTGTGCTAACACGATATGGGTCATTCTTCTCCGATCAAAATGTAAAAAAGGAACAAGCTAAAGCAGCAGAGTCCCTTTGTTGTTTGTCTGATATTTCTTTATTGAAGTGAAATATACCCCAGTGTTTTCCTCTCACTGAGTATATCCGGTGAGTCATCTTCTGTGCCTTACCAACTCTTAAAATATGACTCAGGTTTAGCATCCCGTTATAGTCAAAATGCTGGCTCAGAGGTGCTTCCACACTAAGAAGAGTAAAAATCTGCAGAAAGCACTAAATGCTTTTAATCTAAAAATATCTGCAGTGCTCTTTTAAGTCAAACGTTCTGTATGGGCAGAAACTGAATCTGAATAAGTTAAATTTAAATTTGAATCGCTTGGATTGAATCTGAATTGTAACTTGAATAAATGCTTTTAAAAACTGAATATGAATTATCCTAATTTCAAATTCAATTTATTGGTTTGAAAATGATCATCACTAAATTGAAATTGAATTTTATATTTTTAAAATGAATTTTTTGCTTTGAAACTGTATTTTATCCTTTAAAAGTTTAGCTCTCGAATAATTTCAGATTCACTTCTCACCATTCAGTTTCAGTTCCAAAATTCAGTTTTCTGGGACTAACATCCAGTTCCGGTTCAAGAGAAAATCGAGCTCAGATTAATAGAACTACGTTTTACTAGCGGACAGAAAGTGTTACTGACGGGAATCTACAGCGTCTTGAGCTGAATTAAGACTTCAGAAGTCATTCGTCATGTCGAATCACCAGCGGATAAACTCTCAGGTTGGTAATAAATGTATTACATGTATAAGAACAAGCGTCATGTTAACAAATGATAGCCGTACACAGGGGCGATTCTAGGATCAGAGCTTTGGGGGTGCTGAGCTTTACCATCTCTGTGCAAGTCTGCAAATTTCTTTATTAAATCATAAGATTCTTAAATTCATCAAGTCTCTCTGTGCCTGGGTTAATTTGAATCTCCCCGATCAATGATAATGTTATGTTGGAATGTTGTTAAAGAGGCTCAAAATGCTTCAACCCAGTTTGTTTTGCAGATTCTGTACAGCAGCTTTAATATAGGGAGGACACAACTTCCAGACTGTGAGTAAAATCAGGTTTTTTGTCTTTGTCAGTTTAACAGTTTCTGCCTGTCACTGCTCCCTGTCTGTTTGCTTACCTGGTTCTTCCTGACCTTGTACTTTCTCCTCACGTTCCCTCTTTCCTCTCTCCCTCTTTGGACTGACAATCATACACAAATAGATTGTATTCAATTGGATGAAAAATTACATTAATATGAAAAAAATACTATTAAGATCACTAACAAAAAAAGTCCTCTCAGTGTACTTTCAACCTATGAACCTGGCTCTCTCTGTGCACAACCACACACACACACACAACAGGAGTTATAAGGTTAATGGACATCC
>NW_005187851.1:127180-129807 GCF_000239375.1 Pundamilia nyererei
CTTTGGGGGTGCTTTGATTCATTTTGGGGGTGTTGAAGCACCAAAAATGGGCTAAAATCGCCCCTGGCTGTACAGTAACTTTTATGCTTATTGTAGCTGTTAGCTAAAAACGCTAATTTAGCGTAGTTTGCCCTGGATTCAGCTTCGACAAACATATATGATCGACTGTTTCTAGTAGAATTCGAAAGTTGTCATCTTGGACCCTCTCAGAGTACCCCCTCTGTATGCTTGCAGAGACCCCTACAGTAGGGAAACATGCAAAACGGTGTCCAAACCTTTGTGTTTTAGCTTTATGTCTTACACAGCATCCCAACTCTTTAGCTAACTTAATAACTTTAGCTAAAGTGAATAGTTAGTCTAATTCATTAATGCAGCATTACTGGATCACCTGTGTTTGAAGTGATATGATATGTGACTATCACTGTGTTTAACTACCATAATAATTCTTAGGGTACTGAGGGTGTAGACATTGTGTGTAGACATTGTTGATGAATGGGAATTAATATTTGGATGACAAATGACACTTTTACAAGCATCTCTTAGCAGTTTATAGATTTTTTTGTTATAAGAATTTGTGCTTAGACACATAGAAAGTCAGATATTTGATTGGCTGCCACATTGTCCCTTTTATGATATTTATGTCCTAGAGCAGGTCATGTGCTTATGTAAGCCACTTCACCCAAAGGTTTCCTCAGGTCAGAGTGTCCAAAGCTTTTTCAGAATTGTTGGTTACTGTGTTGTTTATAGGTGTTGGCATGTAAAGTCACTCACATACGGGTGTTCTTGCCACCCCAACGCTCACACACTCAGCAACCTCACGACCAAGGCCACAAAGTGCTGATGGGTTTCCCAACAACTGCTTAAAGAGCTCTAAGCCTGCGGTATGACAGCCATGACAGGCACACATGTCAGACTTTTGTTTTTCCAATTCTTACACTTCAAATAAATAGTCCTTTATTGACCTATACAACTGCTTAGTTCCTCTATATTTAGAGGATCACTTAATTATTATTTATATACTTTCCTGGTCAGTGGCGTTGGTATCCTCTCAAACTGAAACCAACCTGCTAAACAACATAGGTATTTTGTGCCGTTATTCAGTGCCTTGTCAGTCCTTGTTCTTTGGGTCTTTGAAAAAAGATTTCCCCCTTCAACATTTAGAAAGCTTGCCATGCAGAAACACTGCAGATGAACTCTTGAGTACACACTTATGTCACTGCAAGCTTCTAGTTTCTCACTAAAGATCTCCTCAAGTTAAAGTGTATGGTGAGACTCTTGATGCTGGACTGCGTACTGTTAAATTAATGCAGTTTGTTACTATGCTTTCTTCTGGGCATTGACCAGTTCCCAACTGTGCTCCCTGAACTAAAAAGAACAGATTTCCTATCATGGCTCATCTCGGAGCTACAATCTCAGAGAAGTTCGTGTTAAGGAGGTCTCCATTTGTTACAAAGTACATCTGAATTAGCACCCTAACCTGTTCACTCCAGAGGAAGCCAGCCACTCCTGTCACTGTTGAAACTGTCAGTCACGATGAGTCGCACTGGATTCATGTTAATATGGAATATAAGAGTGCGGCTTGTATAACAGATGACCATAACTCACCCATTGGTTATGGACTTTGCATTTTGAAGCCTTAATGGTAACATTTTGCAGTGTTTTTTTGGAGCCGACATTTCCTCACTTGGATAGCAGGCCAGAGAGGTTTGCAGGTAATACTAGGAGAAAACAGGCTACAGCCATAATCCACCCATATTAAAGCTGCAATGCACTAATTAGAAATTATTGCTAATAATAACATACTAAACTTTATTGTCTGAAACTCAAGCACAAGTGTCCTGGACAGGATGTACCAGCCATCATACGGGGGGGAGTATCCATACAGCCTGGATGCAAACATGGGTGTTTGTGGGAACTGTCTCACTTTGGAGGCAATGTAAAGCAGCCATAAGAGGAACTGCAGTGTTTTATTGTCAGCACTGGTGGTTGCAGCAACATGCTTCATCGTTTTCTCTTGTTCACTGAAGTGCTCTGACTTTATCGGCCTTTTACCGTCTCACATGTCACACATCTGTTTTCAATGTGAGAAATGTCTCGGCATATACAGAGACGACCAAAAAATTATCATCACTTCACTTACAAGTGTTACCTTCGCTTTTACACTGTAGGCTTTCACTTTCACATGAATGCAGTCATAGCAGCATTGAATGAATGATATATACAAGGTTTGCTGAAATCTGCTCAAAGACAAAGATGGTTACGGTGAGCTGATAGGAATCAGAATCAGAATCAGAATCAGAAAGGGTTTTATTGCCAAATGTTGAGCAGGTTTACAACATTAGGAAATTGCTGCGGTGCTTCAGTGCAAACATAGTGTCATAAATTGCGATTAAATAGACATGAAAAAATAAATAAATAAATAAAAGTAGGAATAAGAATTAAAAGTGCTATGTAGAAAGATATATACATGATATATACATGAGTGCAGGTGGTGATCAGTGCCAAACATGGAATGAGGGTCATGTGTTTGTGGCGGGGACAGTCATACGGTTATTGTTCATGTGTCCAACAGCAGAGGGGAAGAAACTGTTCTTATGGCGAGAGGTTCTGGTGCGAATGGACCGGAG
>NW_005187851.1:129827-139811 GCF_000239375.1 Pundamilia nyererei
TTTTTGAGTTTAGGAGTAAACCAGGGTTTGTCATTGTTATAACTCACCCTGGTGCGTGATGGCACAATGCTGTCCTCACAGAAGTGGATATAGGAGGTGACAGTGTCCGTAAACTCGTCCAAGCTGTTAGAAGCAGCCTTCATTGTGTCCCAGTCTGTAGACTCCAAACACGTGCGAAGCTCCTCGTGTTTGGAGGACATATTGGCTAAAAATGACAGTGTTAAAAATAAATTAGCTGGACCAAATTCACAAATGTTTTTGAAAGGGCTGAAGTATGGTGGCCCTGAGAGGTCAAATGCACTGCAACTTTAGAAAAATAACAAAAACTCCCAAAACACAGCAGAATACATACAGAAAACGTGCTGGATAAAGGAAGTGTTTCAGTGCGTCATCATGTTTGGCGTATTTTTGCAGCATTTTCTATCAGCTGGTGTTTTCTTAAGTTGGCCACCATATTTAAGACATGAACTAACACTGCTTTTATTCTGTAAGTAAAAGAAGCAAACACTGAGCCAACACAACAAAAAACTTCTGTAGATGGTGGTTGATGACTGCTTTTAAGTAAACTGTACATATGCTGGCCTTTATGTTAGTACAGGCTGTTCCTTTAGTGCAGGGCTGCCCAATCCCAGTCCTCGAGAGCTACTATCCTGCAGCTTTTAGATGCATCCCTACTCCAACACAGCTGAATCAAATGGTTTGATTACCTCTTCAGCATGCCATCATGTTTGGCAAAGGCCTGATAACAAGCCATTCATTTGATTCAGGTGTGTGGGAACAAGGATGCATCTAAAAGCTGCAGGACGGTAGCTCTCGAGGACCGGGATTGGGCACCCCTGCTTTAGTGTGTAAATGAAAGATGACTGTTTATGTAATGGAGGGAAACTGAACCAGATGCTTGTTGCTAATCAGCATCTTAATCTCTCTGCCTTCTTGATGTTTGTCATAGTGCCTTAGACCATATGTCAGGAAGTCCTTCTATTGCCCTTCACCCCTCCCCTCCTGTCATCCCTGACTGTGTTAATCCGTAGTTATCCATGTTTAGTGACCATGAACACAGTCAATGGTGTCAGAAGGGACTTGTAAAAGCGTCACATTCGGAATAGCCCCAAGGACAGAGATTAGAGCCTTTGGAAAGGTCATGTTTTATGGCCCTTCCTTTAACCCCTCCAAATAGAGGTGATTATGGAGGAGAGCACATAGCCAGCGGCCTGCTGTCATGTGTTCCCTCTAACCTTATGCTCACATAACAACAATCACAGGGGCCTATTAATGCCTCAACAGTCATGGCTCTAAAATCGACAGTATAATGTCCCGAGTCTTGAATGGCACTCAAAGACCAACCTGCTGCATGCAGTAACCTGATAGGCTTCCATTATGGTGCCACTGCGCACACGCCTCGGCCTCAGATGGCGAGCAGAGATTCTGCTCCATAAAAGGAAATTTGAACACAAAAGGATAAATATTTGTAATCAAACATTTATGATATCTGTGATGATATTACTAACTGTCGCTGTCGCAGTGTTCACGATGTAGTGTCTTTATTTTCTGGCTGTTGGGTTGAGTTTTGATTCCTTTCTGATTTCTGATTATTTAAAGAATTGTGTGAACTCTAGTCTTTGGTTCAGCTTTGCAGCTACTTGCTAAAATGAATCATTTTCTTAAACAGAGAACGACGTTGCTTTGAATACCAACAGTATCCACTTTGTTTGGATAGAGTTTCCTGTACAGTGGCATCATTTCTTTCAAGAAGCAGATAATTTCACTTTGAAACTTAAGACTGAGCCTTATCTCACAGGTCAGTTCAGTTCAGTTCGATTTTCTATTTCAAGAAGGGCACAAAGGATCAGTTTGGCATTTAAGCCTGAAAAAGAATAGGGTAGGCAGAGTTCCTGTCACTGGGACAGACAAAGATAGCCACAAGGATTGGATGTGAATCAGGTCTGAGCCACCGTGTACCTGTGCCAAAGTGCTACCACAGAATAACACTCCTCACTTAAATCCTATTCCTGGAATCATCATCTGTCTGCACCTTCTAAACTTGCCCTCTTTCCATTTAATTCAGGGTCATTTTGTGTTTAATCACACGCTGGACTACAGACGTTTTTTTCCTACAATGATGGAACCCTATGAAAGTGATGTTAGGTAATCAATGAGTAATTTACTGGCCTGTAAGAAGTGCCAAAAGCATCAGTTGAGCCAAACACAGGTGACTTCTACTGAATGTTAAGAGCAGAACAGTCGTTGATGATACTTGGAAGCAGCCACAGTTCATAGATGATCAAAGCTGTGTGGAAAGCGGTCTAAATCAATAGGTGTTAGAGAGCAAAGTCTAATGTTTAAGTGCTTTAAATGGCAGTAGAGCTCACAGTCTAAGCTGCTGGGGGAAAACAAAAGGAAGACGTGTCTATCATTACAGCTCAACGGTTTCCGGGGAAGCGCTGGCCTCCGTAAATCAGCTGACAGGTTTAATGGTCACAAAGAGAAACCCACAGGCCTAAGATGATTACCATGGGACAGGCAGCCATAATGACAGAATAATGTACACTGCTGTGACAAGAAAGATGACTTTTCCTTGGATTGAGAAGGCTGGATGCATTCCCAGTCATTTTGGTGTGTCCTCTCCTCAAACATCTCTGTGGAATAAATCACTTTGTGGGAATGCCACGAGAACATCGCTCAACAGCATCCCGAGTCCAAACCTTGATAACAACAGAACGTTATTGGCAGGATTTCATGCATGAAGTTTGTCACGGAGACGATTTTAATAACCGCTCTGCATTATGTGTTTGTCAGGCACAGCAATGATGTTCCTGGGTTAATCTGACCCAGGGCAGCTACACACAACTGGGTTTATAGCTCATTATTACCAATCATGTCAATCAATATTTAGTGAATACTGTTCTGTACCTCTCACACATCACGGTTCGATCAGTACGTATCACTCATTTTTCAATAAAAAATGTATAATGTAACATTTTTATTGAAACTTTAAATGTGACATTGATTTTTTAAAATACATTTTAATTTTTTTAAGGAATAATCATAGCTACAAGCTTGACGCCGCTCGTCTGTCAATGATCACCTCGATTACTCTTCAGAAAATATGAAGCCTTACAGACGTCGTGGCACAAAATACGCAGAATCCCACAGATGGCTGTCCGGCTTCCCCGGTCAGGAAGAGGACCCCCAAATATCCATTCCTCCAGTTCTTCCCCAAAACATGCGATCATTTGGAGAATGATTTTCTGTAGTGAGTTCATGACCAGCTCAACACCTTCGATGTCTGTCACATGACTCACTGCCACTACAGACTCGGAGACAAACAGAGTTAGGGCCACATGCACCTGCTGCATTATTTGCTTTGCCACCTGCATTATGCATGCCGGTATGGCACATGCAGCATTCTCCTGAAAGACAGGTGTCACCATTCATTCACTTCTCCTTGTTAGTACAGGTAGTAGCAGAGGAGAAGAAATTCAAACTGCTGCAACATCTCGCTCTGTCCAATCTGTGAATGTCTGCGCTTCTGATGTCACCAAAGCGGCACAGTAAGACGTACACGACTGGCAGCAACGGCGGCTTTGTCGTACGGCGCCATGCACAACAATCTCAGCACTGACAGACAGGACAAACCTCATGCAGCCCTAACTGACCTAAATGTGTAATATAACAAAGGATGCTGCACGAGTGCTCTTAGTTTTTATTAAACTTTAATTTGATTTCTTGTAGCTTTTAACACAAGAACAAAAAAAGAACAGAAGTTATCAAAGACAGTAGTATTTTACCCTAAAGTATGATAACCTGATTTTACAAGCTGTGCACTCTTCAGTCTGTATGTACCCAACCAGTCACATGACATAATATTGTGCTAACGTCCTGTGTCTTTGATTCTGTTTTCAGTCATCACATCTCCCACTGTCGCCTCCTGTTGCCTGCCTGTCGGGAATATGGACAATCTTCCAGGCTTCAGTGAAACTAAAACTTCCAGTCGGCCATTTTAATTTGTATAAACAATGAAGCAGGTTTGCGCGGTGACTGGCTGTAGAAAGTTTCACAGGTATCTCTGTTGACTGAGCGCAGAATTGCTCTCTAACACCGAGCTGTTGCCAAACGTCCTCTTGGGTTCAGATTCTCAGAACTCCCTCGGCTCTGCAGGCAGCATCTATTCCCAGCTCAGGTAGCAGCAAGCAGCCGAGCAGGAAGCCTCACCTGTAGAGGAAGCAGGGTGATCAGTCAGGAACAGGAAGAACACAGACACACCAGGGACCAGTTTGAACCTCTGTTCTCTCTACGCTCTGTCTCTGACTTTGGCCCACATTCACAGTGTTCTTAGATGTGCTCCATCTGTAGAGTTCCCATGTTTAGGAGCTAATGTTGTGTAAAATGAAATGATCCCTGTCCTGTGTTTGCTTGGACCAGGCCTGATCTTTGATCTTTTTCCGTGTCTGTGTCAAAACTGGACGTCAGACGTTCATTCATGCAAACATACGTCATTATACAGAATCCATTGCATTTGTTTCTTCTGAGTTTAAGTCAGGTTCTTTAGCCTTCACCTCCCCAACATTCATGAACACATCCTTACATACATTCCACATCACTTTGCTTAGAGAGTAGCTTTCCCCCAACCAAGGTGACCTATGACCTGGAAGTGTTTACCTCAGCTGCATGCTCTCTGGTTATGTTCTCACAAAGCCCACAGGACCATGTGACCTGCTAAAAGCCTCCCATCCCTGACAACACTCACGGGCAGAATATATGGAATCACTATCATTAGATGACTTTCAGAGATTTCCTGTAGCTGTCTGAATGCTGTCTCCTATCACTGAGCATCAGACTCTAAACACATCTAAACTCCTGCTGCACTTTATCTGGTGGATGTGTTTGTGCACAGCATGCACCCCACGACACCAGCAGTAAGACTGATGTTGGCTGATCTGACCTCCCATTTGATCTCAGTCATTATTTTATTTTATATTGTTTCAGGTATGGTTTTAATGGCATTACTGTCAAAGCCATTCCTCACACAGTTTTCTAATTTCATCTTTTGTTATTTACAAACAGCCGACTCAGCGTTTTCATTTGGTACAAATGGCTCCAGCCCTGCAGTCAGCCAGCGTTTGACTTTTCCTCCACGATGTTTCTGGACAGGTCAGGGTCACGTAGTGTTTAAAGTGCTGAAGAATTAACAGCATTTAAAAACAAAGACCCAAAATAACTGACACGGGACACAGCTTTGACTCATTCCCCAGCCCTAACTTGATGTGTGCTTGTTTTGTATCTTCAGTTTTATTCTGAAGGAAAAGGTTTTTGCATAAGAAGACAGCATAGCTCTGCTTACCTCTGTGGCCACGCAGACACATCGTAGAAACACCAAAGTGTGTTTTCCAGCTACGCATAGCCGAAGTTCTCGATGCATATCCACTAATCCCCCCTTTTTTCCCAAGTGTTTGTTGTTCAGGAAAACACGGTTTTACATGGTTTCTTTGTTTTGCAACCTTCAGACATCTGGAGCTGTGCTGCTGTTTGAATGTTGGTATTTTTAGAGCATTAATGAATTGAGTTAAAGTGTAAAATGGCCTCTATGGGAGGTCAGACTTTGGCCATTTGTCATCAGAATGAAGTAAGCAAGCTTGAAAGACAGAAATAGCTTTGTTTGGAGTGCCACGTCATCTCAAGCCAATCTACTGGAACCAGTAGGCCAGTTTGGGGAGCCAGTTCTTTGAGGCTCTCCTTCAACTTTCCTGTCTCACATGGCCTTCAGGCATTTTCCACCAAATGCAAAGGCATCAATATCTCCACCATGAGCTCACATCTTCCCCAACTGTGTAAAAGTGCCTGTGAATGCTGTGGATGTAAGTTGAATCCAGTCCCCAAGGTGTAAAACAGGCCGCTGGCAAAACATGTTTTCCTTTTTGTCCCACAGTTTGCAGGTATTCTCTATTTTTTATGCTCTAACCATAAACTTCAATTTCCCAAAAACTGGGTTCCATTATAAGGCAGATTCACCCAGATCGGTAATAATAAGACATTCGCTCTGAACTCTGTTATCACCTGCAAAGCAGTGTATGAATGTTGAAGCTGCAAGCAGCTGAGATTAGCAGGAGGAGGTCACTTTCTCTGTGCATGAAAAACAAGACAAGGCCAAACAAGATGCTTCTTGGTTTGAAATATTAACTGTGTGTGGCATCCAGGTTGAGTGTATATTAGTATTCATAACTATTAAAAACCAAACAGTTCTTTTCCCTGTTTGCTCCTCAGACTGTGTGGGAGTGGAAGACCACTGACATCTTCATCAGTAGATAGAAACAAAAAACTGAAAGGCCACATCCTTAAATTCAGGGTACTAACCTGCTAATGCCATTGCTGCTTAATGAAACAAACAAAGTTCAGGAGATAATCCTAATCTCCAAAGACCTGAACTGCATTTTTATTTTCTCTTTGCTCTTTGGGCTGATTGGGACCTGATGAATGTAAAAACAAAGAATGACATTTTTACCTGATGTAGTTTCTGAGAAGATGGCATCAGGGCCTTGTAGAGCAAAATTTAGTATTGTGGTCTAGACAAGCCAAAATGTGATGTCCACATATGTGTACGGCAGGTGCTAGGAGGTTAATGCTGGGCAGGAAAACGTATTTCTAAAGCAGAAGGTTTGTTCATGGTTTTCACCATGAGCTGGAGCAGGCTCAGGCGTACTCACACAACAGTATAATAGAGACAAAGTAAAGGTGACACCCCATTATCTGTACCAATCAATCAAGTGATCAGGCACAGTGTAGCAGAAAGCCTGGCTGGATGGAGAATATTTCCTAAAATGTAAAACTTGTCCTGAGGACTACAGCTGCTCTGATGCCTATGGAGTCAAAATGCAACGTTCAGAATATGCCAGCAAACAAAACAACAAAACAACAAAACAACAAGCAAAATGTATTGTGCAGGTATACTTGCAATGTACATTACCAGATCGGTCCAGGACCTCAGACTACCCCCGAGGGTAGAACAGCATGTTGGCTCACTGCAGTTTTTTTTATTGTAGCTGCCAATAGGCTGACTTGGACACTGAATGTGGTTTCACCCAGTGTAGAAGGACAATTCTCTATAAGTTATATGAGAAGGCAGGCAGCGGTGCAACTCTTTATTAATGCTTCCATACTTGTGTTAAAGACGTCAGTGTCTCAGGGCAGACAGCGGTTTGTCCTAAAATGATGTAGCTTTGTGATGATTATCAGTCGAAGTGCAAGCGGAGGAGAGTTTGTGCAGCGGCAGCTCTGATATCACTGGTTACAAAAATACAGCAACACTTCTCACCGGAGTGAAATACAGCTCTGCTCATTAACACTGGAGTGTTCATTAATTAGCAATAAAATGTTTGTGAGGCATGCTAGCTGCTTTACATAGCTCCTGGTTGCCATGAGTAACTGGATGGTCACAGACCAATTGTCTGCCTCAGATTGCTGTGGGTTAAATGTCAGCACAGTAAAGATCTGGCTTAAAACAGCACGTGTCTCTGTGTACGCTCTCTCTGCCACTGTGAACACAAATGTGAACCTTTGCTGTTACTGGGGTTGGTTTTGGGGCAGGGATAGGAATGATAAAGGATGGTGTGTGAGGTGTTTTTAATTCCATGTGCAGTGAATCGTTGCATGAACTGCCCTCCAGCACAAAGCCTCATTGGTCACCATTTACTCCAGACATTTATGTTGTTATGAAGTGATATAGAGTTGGTGGCAAAATCACTTTGTATAACAAAGAACCCACTGACACCACATCTGCTGCCTCTACATCTAAGGCAGTTACATCAGTGGGTAAACCAAAGTAATGCTGGATTTCTAAAGATGTATATTTATGGTTTCACCTGAATGAACTGGCTCGGGCATGCATGTGTTCAGGTGCAAAAATGGGTAAGGTGCACCAGTAACTACCTTGTGATTGGTTTGTTGGAAAGAAGAAAGATGGGCAGAAACAATCAACGGGGTCGATCTGCACTTTGTACGGGACCCTAGACATACTTCTTAATGCTCTAAATTTGGGATTTTTTGGGAAACCAGCAGCATCTGGAGGAACTGCAGGTTTTGCAGCTGCATTTTTAAGCTCTATAAATTAGCTCTTTGTAAGTTCCTCTACATAAACAGGAGCTTACAAAGCTCACAGTCACAGCCCCTTCCCTCCTCCTGGATGGCAACGACCTTGAGACATTGGAGAATTTGGAAATCACAAACCCGTTAGACAGTCAAGGGAGGGATGGATGTCGATGGCAGATCCCAGGCCTCATTTGGAAACTGGGTAGTGTGAGCAGGGGAAGTGTGTGCTTTCATTAGGAGAAGCTGATACTCGGACCCACCGGTGAGAGGGAGACAGACTGGAGCTACAGACAGTCAAAGGAGGGGAAAGGGGCACAGGATCCCAGATGAGAGTACGTGTCCATTTTTGGTGTTCTCTTTCTGACTGTCTTTCACATTTTCTTGTCTTCAACTTTCTTTTCTCTTGCACTCTTTTTGCTCTCTCTACTTTCCCATAAATGCAGCGGAGGTGCATTTGGATACTGCCGTTGAATCTCACACGATGGCTTGCCGTTTGCTCTCAGAGCTGCTCATTCACAAACAATTCATGTTCCCACACACGCGTACGAATGGTGACGCACATGCCCACAACCTCCATCTCTGCTTGATCTCTTATCATATCTCCAAACACTATACAGCTTCCCTCCCTCTGGCAATTCATTTCATGTTAACACAACATCAATCTGCAGGGCTGCCCTCTCGCTCCACACATCCATCGCTGGGCTGCTTATCTCAGTCACCTTCAGGGAAAACAAATGATGTTTATATCCATCCTGCCTCAGCGCTTAGATCACCTCCACCTCGCAGTGCTTGTGAAATCCCTGCACACTGAAAGCAGTCTGGTTCGCTCATGCTACACACAGGTGCTGTAGTTGTCTGTCTGTGAAGTGCTGTTTGAAATCTGCAAGGGGAGATGGGAACAGCAGACATACTGTACTTATGGTAAACATACAGGACAAGAATATTGTTGTATCCTGGTTATTTATTAGAGTTTTAATTCTGAGGCCTGTTTCTTAAATATTGATTATTGCCATTATTATTATAATGTATCATAATCAAATCCTGCTGATCCTGACACGTTTGACACACTCCTGGGGTGATAAATGCATTTGTCTGTTTGGCTGCAGTATAGGCGGTCCATTGGCTGGTGCTGTGACACAAAGGTTCATGGAGAGAGTATAATCTTATAATCTGACTTACCTGCGGAGCATATTTATAACAGGCGTGACAAACATCAGTCCATGGGCAACATACGACAATTGTTGCCTCAGAGTGGATCATTTACCATTTTTTAAAATATTTCAACTCTAAGTTTATTTATGAAGAACAAAATTTTCGGCCTGACATGTTGAGTGCATTTTCAACATATGACATCCAACGATGTGGTCTAAGGAGGCATCCTCGTCAACCACCACAGCTGGCTTCTTTAGATGAGGAGGAGTAGAGTAGAGACTTTGACTCGGTCTCATCAAAGACGTTTTCTGTTTTGGTTTTTGGGCCATTCAGAAGTGGACTTGCTGGTGTGTTTTCCAGTCACTTTCTTTAAGGGTGCTTGAGTTTCGTGGTGTGAATACTTTGAATTTTCATCTCCACCACATCCAGAAACACCAACGCCATTCCACAACTAAGTTTTTGAAAAGAAGAACATTCTAGAAGCTGAAATGAGTTACAATCTTTTTTTTTTTTTTTTTTTTTTAAATGAGTTACAATCTGCATGTAGCACCTGCACACCCGATCCATGGCCTGGAGGTTATCCACAGTAGCACCTTCAGTCAAACATTGATTTTTGTGAGCACAACAGGAGGTTATGTATATTCAAATTCAAATTCAAATCAAATTCTAATTTTATTTGTCACGTACACAGTCATACACAGTACGATATGTAGTGAAATGCTTGGACAACTGCTCGTGACCTAAAGAAAA
>NW_005187851.1:157652-161227 GCF_000239375.1 Pundamilia nyererei
TAGTCACTGACTGTTAGTATGTGGGCATTCATTCTGCACAGCACGATGGCAATGTGGGACCTGCAATTTCAACTTTCCTGGGGTGGGGGAGAGAGGTAACACATGAGGCAGCAACCAGACTCGATCAGGGGCCTCCCTGCTCTCCAGCTGTAGACAGATAAGAAATGATAAGCTGCAGGGTGGTTCCCTCTATGTGACTGCCGAAGGATCATTTTTAAGTGTATGCAGACACACTTCAGTCATAAAATCATCTTATGACAAAGGATTTGTGACATCACTGCCAAATGAGTTATTAAATCTAAATAAGTTTAATACAGGCCATTGTGTTTTGTAATTAAGCCTCTGTCCATTGGTAGAATTATACCTGTACAGCCTGACTGGAACTCCTGTCTTAAACTGGTATTCTGTATTCTGGCTTCCTCCAAAGTCCAAAGACGTGCGGTTAGTGGGGTTAAAGTGTGATTCTGAATTGTGTGAGTGTGTTTGTGTCCTGGTAAAGTAGATGTTGATGTGAAATAAGCTGCTGATGCTCAGCAACAGATTTGTGCTGATAGTTATTTCTGAAGTCTTTGCAGAAACCTCAGCACAGATCAGATCACACGGCCGGCCTTCAAAGGAACCAAGTCTGAGTTTGTCATTCATAAGCAAAATGTCAACATTTGCTTTTCTGATGAGTGATTTGAATTTTTTTTTATTAAAATAAACTCTTGTTGTGTTTTCTTTTATAACAGCAAATCGAGCAATGTCAGCTTCACTGTGTTTGTGATAAGTCTCTATTGTGTTATTATTGAATTAAACATTGTTAAGCAACATCTGCAGCCTGACAACAAAACGAGCTATGGCAATACAGCAGTCTACACCGTATGATGTCAGTCGGTGTACACTGTGGTTTAGGTATTTTTTCTGAGATTATTTTACTGCAGTCTGACATAATGACATGCATTCAGTGTGTAAATGTCTAAATATCTGCTGATTTAGAGCATATGCCATGAGAGTAAAGAACCCGAGGTATGGCACTCCAGTTGGATGTTAGTTCAACACGGTGACGTGTAAAAATACATTAGCATTCAGTGCAGTCGTTGTTGGATTTCGCCTCGTCTTTTGTCAGAGTGCTCCTGAGCCACCGTGTTCACATTCCTCATCGCCATAGCAACAGTGCCTTTCCCTACCTCATCTCTCAGTTAGAGCCATGACCCTAAAGATGTTGAATGTTGCTGATCTGCTGTGGGAATCAGTGAATGGGGCAGATGTGATGACTTTGTCTTACATATCCAACAATTCAGACTTCCTTCATGACTGGTAGGATGTGACTCAGACGATGATGTCATAAAGTCATCATTACTCCTGGTACTCAGAATTGCACATTACCTTTGTGTGTCAGTGGAAAACACAAAACAAATCAACAAGTCAGAACCAAGTTTCAATAGTCGTTCCGAGACATAAAACTGCATGTATGGCATCACAAGTTAAATCAGACGAGCTTCAAATATGACAGAATTGCACAAAACATGGTTTAAACATTCCTTCCATTAGCTGTGTGCACAGGCTCTTTCGATCTTAAGGTTTTATACACTGGTGAAAAAAAGGAAAGGAACACTTTTGAACCAGCTGTAGCATAAAGTCAGTTTCCGTTTCCATTAGTACTACTTGGATCGTCTTGCCACGGTTCACCACGACTCAACTTGGATGGACTGGTTTCCCATTACAATACCTCCAAACGTGCATGGTGACGTAATTAATATGTAACATGAACACTATAACAAAGGTGGACACCGAGGCAAGAAAATACCTGCTGCTTGGTTTGTGTCTTTTCGTCAGACTCGGGGACCACAACGTCGGGTTTCTTTTAGCCATTTCCCTCATTGTCTTGTTTTTATTTCCAGAAATGAGATGCTCTCATCGAGTGACGCTACTGACCAGCCTATCTGAGACATGCAGTCTGAGAATGTCACATTTTACTACCTGCTCATATCGCTGGGAACCTCAGCTGAGCAGGCTGAGCAGGTACTATTTTAGTACCTGGTACTATTAACTAATGGAAAACCCTGAAAACCATAGTGAACCGTCGATCCGAGTAGGTCCTAATGGAAAAGGGGTTTTACACTTCAGGGGTGTTGATCTGGTCACTTGTTAATCAGTTTCAACTGCTTCAACAGGGACACTAGAGGGGCAACAATGATACAGCCCCCAAAACAAGAATGGTTTTATGGGTGGAGGACACTTTCCCCTTCTTATGTTTTTTCACTGGTTTTGCATTTGGCTGCAATCACATTGACTGCTACTGTAATACATGGATATTATAGAGTTTGCACAGGCACTGCAACTCCTCCAGGATGCCAGATCAATACATGCCATTGCCAGCATGTTTCCTGTGTCTCCCAGCACGGTCTCAAGAGCATGGAGGAAATTCCAGGAGATAGGAAAGATCAAGATCAAGATAAACTGTATTATCCACGAGGGGCAATCTGATTTGTAGCCAGCAGCATAAATATCACACATAACACATACACCCAAAAACCCACAAATCACATTATAGAATTTAAAACATTAATAGTGGTAGGAACAAATGTGAATTGAAATCTATTTGTTTTACAACAAGACAAAGAATAACTCCTTCCTGAAGGCAACTGCTCATACTCACACAGGATGTTTGCTCTCACCCCAACTCCTTTCTGCCTTCAGGGTCACCCTCCCTCTATACAGAAGGCAAGATCATTTAGCGTTATGCCTCACACTTTGAAACAAAATTTAACAATATGCTCCAACGTCTTTCTATTCCTCAAACTAAGAAACCCAAACCAGCAGATTAAAGGAAAGTTTTAAACATTTTCATAAACACTTTATTCAATTCGGGCTCGGGGAGGGGCGGGGCCATCTGCTGCAACTGGTTGGGGTGAGAGAAGGAAGACAGAATAAAAGACATGCTGTGGAAGAGAGACAGAGATTAATAACAGATATGATTCAGTGCAGAGAGGTCTATTATCCAATCCAATCCAATTTTATTTATAAAGCACTTTAAAATACCCAGCACAGGAACAAAGTGCTGTACAGAAAGTAAGTTAAACAGCAAATTAAATAAATAAATCACATAAGACATAAAATTAAAATTAAAATTAAAACAGCCCTATGTTAAAACAAAACAAGATAAAACAGCATCGAGTCACCTAAAAACAACTAAAATAAAATAAAAATAAATATAAAAACCAACATCTTACGTGGTGTCAAAGGCCAAAGTAAAGAGGCGGGTTTTTAAGAGTGACTTAAAAACAGGTAAAGAAGTGGCCTGTCTAATCTCTAAAGGAAGCTTGTTCCACAGTTTCGAAGCTGCTAGAGCAAAAGCACGATCTCCTCTAAGTTTACGCCCAGTCCTGGGTATCTTCAGGAGCAGCTGATCAGCTGACCTGAGAGAGCGGGTGGGTGTATAAGGCTGTAGCAGCTCAGAGAGATAAGATGGGGCGAGGCCATGGAGAGCTTTAAAAGTAAATAAAAGAATTTTAAAATGAATCCTAAAAGAAATGGGCAGCCAGTGACGTGAAGCTAAAACAGGGGAAATGTGCTCAAACTTTCGAGTGCCA
>NW_005187851.1:161974-165254 GCF_000239375.1 Pundamilia nyererei
ATCTGGTTAGATACCATATTTCTAAGCTTTTCAGGGCCTAAGACATTCCTGCAGTTTAACTAATTGGTGTGTGTTATCTGGCTTCATGGACAGATAGATCTGGGTGTCATTAAAAGTACATGGAAAATCCAAAAAAGTAAGCAGGAAAAGTTTTGCATGCCATCCAGGTGCTTCAGAACCATCTAGAGCAAGGTGCACACAGCATCGTCTACCTCTCTACCTGTTCTACCTGTTCTGTTCTCTAGCAAATTGGAGGACGTCTAGGTTTTCCTGAGTGCCATGCAAAAGTTAAGTTTTTGCTAGTTTCAAGTTTTCATCACAAGGGAAGTCAAAGCAACAGGCTGAAAATCATTTAGCGTCACCCTGGAGCCCTTCCAGGTTGAAGGGACTGCGAAACTCAAGAGACTTTGAGAAAAGACGGGAAAAAAAATCCCAGCCAACTGCTCAACACCGTTCTTAAGGATTTGTCCGTCTATTTTATCTGGACCTTCATATTTAAGACTTTTAATATTCCTTGACACCCTAAGTGTGCATTCCTTGGATTCATTGCCTGGATCCACGTGGATCCTGGATTCCTTCTGGTGCAACACAAGGCCTGGACTTCATGTGACACAAGTATGCAGGCAGTTCCTGGAGGATGACGGAATCGATACCGTTGACTGACTTCACGCTCCTCCCGACTCAGGGTCACAATCAGCCAGGGTTTCAGGTGAACTCATTGTGAAACCTGGCCCCACCCTATCATGTGATTTCCTGAGGTCAAAAGGCCCAGGATGTGAGTGGGCGTTAAGGCGTCTGGGAAGGGATCTCATCACTGGATTATAGATGGCAGACAGTTGGTGTTGTAAGCCCCACCCTCTGTTCAAAGATGGTCGTTCCATCTTGGACCTCAGATTGTCCAGGAACTCAAAGACGCCCTGGTTCAGGTCTGGGAGGAGATCACCCAGGACATCATTCATGGTCTCATTAGGAGCATTCCTCACAACACTGGTGTCCTTTGCATGTATACAAGTATGTGAACGTGTACTATAGAAACTCCTGAGTACCTTGTTAGTGAATAAATGATCACTAGAAGCCATGATGTCAGAGTGAACACAGAAGGGAACAAAATATGATGAGTGACCAACAGCACCTCTTTCTGCAGTTTTTCTGCACCTCTAAAGTCTTAACTAACCTGCAGTTTTGGTATTCACTGGATGAATCGCCCCCTCCCAGTCTTCCTCCTTGTCCTTCATGGTGCCCTACGTGTGCAGTATATCATAATTTCAGGCTGCAGTTGTCTCACATTTTAGGATTTTATCAAAGCCTGAAAATGAAGAATATTCTAGTTTTGGGAGGCCACAGTTAGGATGCTTGGGGTTATGAATTTTCCATAGTGTGGTATTAGCTGTTCCATGATGGAGTGAGAGAAATCTGTACTCGGGCTGCTCTGTTTTGGACACTGCCAGCTGGGCTATTTGTGTGTTTGTGATCCACTTCAGTGTAGTTTTTGTCTAAATTAAGCTGATGAAATCTGGAGCAGGAAACTTGTCACAGCATAAATAATAGCAAAGTGACAGATAAAAGTATGTATGTGACGTAAAGGCTGTTTTTAGCAAAATGAGACTGACAGGAAGTGGTGCAGAAGTCAGCAGTGGGTACTGTCTGTATGTGTGTGTGTGTTCAGTCACACTCAAAGAGGGTATGTAGAGCCATTTGAATAGGCCTGTTTCTCTTCTTTATTCTTATCCTCCACATAATTGCATGTTTGTTTCTTTTAAAAGACAATAATGTATTCATGAAATCTTGGGAGGGACGAGTAAATGCCAGCTAGGCTTTTAATCACAACAGAAAAGAGGGCAGATACTGACATGAATTTTTAACATTCTATCACAAAGACAAACACACAAATCATATGTTCCTTTTCGCTCATCTATAAACTGACAACAGGAAAAAGGCACATAATCCATATTTATTACATTGCTATTCAATGTGTTTGAAAATCCTATTACACTGAACAACACAGTCTCACAGTGTGAAGGAAACAAAGTCTAACCTTGGTCATTGCAAGTCCTCAGTCAGTGCAAGCAAATTAGTCCCAAAATATGAAGATTTAGTCAAGTTTAAATGCAGCCCACTTCCAGCGCTGCTTATTGAATGAATACCATGAGCTCTCACAGTGGTGTGTAAGGAAATGTGCTTCACTGTTTGCTGGGGTTTTTCTCCAGTTAAAGTCAAGTGACAGATTCATCAGGATGATGGTCTCATGTCTTAAGTCAGGTGAGCAGACTCCAAGTTAATTTTCAAGTCTGGCAAGTCCAAGAAATATAGAGTCTCAAATCAGTGAAGACAAGTTTTCATTTAAGAATCAAATTTGTTGCTACTGGACATCTCTACACTTGGGTCAGATCTTAAGGGAATCAGAACACGTTTAAATAATGAGTACTGCAACGCCCCGCTAGACTTTAGAGTAAACACGTTGTGTCAATAACAGCTCCATTAGTTAATTCATAAAAGCCCCATTTGAAAATCCAGGATAGACAGACACTACTTTTGCTGTCTGACCTATTTCTTGCTTCCTATGATTTTGGAAGCATTTCTTAAAGTCTGTCAGTGATATTTTTATTTGTCTTGCTGTTCCAAGGTAGTCAAAGGAGTGTGAAATTAGTTTTTATGCCAAAAACGATTCCCTTCCAGCTCTGACTTTGCCAGCGTATGTCGGAGCCACCTGGACAGTCAACTTGTCAGTATTTCTCCTGACAGAAGCAGGTAGTGTTGAATAAACCTGGAATAACACACATCAAAAAAATCTGCTTCACACCTTTTCAGCAAAAACAGGAGTTCACTCTGTGGGTGGGGGAGAGATATAGGAGAGGTGGAGAATGACCCAACCTGGGTGTCTATTGTCTTGTGTAGTCTGGGAGAAGATTGGATGATGGGGTGGGTGCAGTTTTCTTTGCGGTGGGGTTGGGTGGGCTGCCCCGGACTCTGAGGGGTGGGGTGGTGCTGCTGCTGTGGGTCCCGGTCCGGATGGGCCTGGGCCCTCTTGCTCTGATGGATTCCAGAGTGTGGGGGTGCCTCCTGGGGTCAGCGGGGGAGCTGGCCCCAGGGAGGGGCCGCTTCCCCCTCCCTTTCTTCCCTCCCCACCCAGCTGCCTCCCTCTCCACCACACCTACACACGTGCAGGGCTTGGGGTGCAGGTGTGTCACCAGGGTGCAGACGAGGCACTCCCCCTCTGTCCCCTTCTGGCCACCTGTGCCTCAATTTTATTCTGCAACCTAGACATCCACATTACTCACAC
>NW_005187851.1:165274-169016 GCF_000239375.1 Pundamilia nyererei
TAAAAACCTAACATACTGCATTCAATTTTTGCTGCTTGTAGGAAAATTTCATATTCATAAATCAGATATGCTCCAAACCAAGTATTGACCACTTCTGTCAATACTTCTACTTCTGCAGCTTCTTCAGTGTTACTATTGGTCTCTTGAAATTCTCCCTGACCAGTTTTCATCTTTGAATTAATTTTTAGGGGGGTCATTCAGTTCTTTGCAATGTCAGTGTTGTCCCATATTTTCTCCGGCCTTATTTTTGTATTTTTATTTTTGTAGTAACTGATACTTTTCACCAGTGAGATCCCTTTGATGCTTTGTAAGCTCTTTACAAAACATGACTTTTCTTACAACTGAGTAAATGCCAAGAAAATCCTCCCAGGGCAGCTGAACTTTAATTGGGGTTAATCAGAGTCTTTTAAATTGATTGGGGGGGCGTGTTTACTCAAGACGCTTCAACCAAGCATTACTTAAAGGGTGTCTACACTTATGCAATAAGCTCATTGTATTGTTTAGTTTTTAAAAAAAATTTTTTTCCTGTAACATATTTGTTTGTTTTTTAATTTGAATTGTTTGGTTTATATGTCACATCAAAGATAAGAAAGGTTTTGAAATGATTTATTGTGCTCTTATTTTTTCTGGCATTTTAACACAAGTGTGTACACTTTTCACTGTGTATGTTTTAGCTGTCTTGAATTGTCTTCAAAGCATTTCAGTGTGTTTTTAGTGAATGATTAATACTGCTCACAGGGTTAAATTGTTTTCACAGAAAGTTTATTGCATTGATAGGCAAGACTTTGATAGAAACATTTAGGGATACAGCAACATATTAATATCGATTGATATCGGCCTCATTGACTTCCACTGGCCTATCACAAACAAGATGGCAATCACTGATACTAGTTCATGATATCTCTTGTATCGCATCAATTTTGATGGTTAAACAGATTAATATTCAAAGATAAAGTAATGAACTGTTATTTTTAACAATGGCAGTTCTTCGTTTTCTTTGCACAAAGGGTGAATAAATAATAAACCAATACAATCAAAACAAAAACATCGGCTATTGGCAAACTTCAAATTTTGATCATATCAGTATCAGTAAAGAAAATATTTGGTGCATCCCTACAAAATGTATTAAACCTCTTAAATAATTTATGTGTAGGAGACATACCTTGTCTTCCAGTGCAAGTAATTGGCTCTGAAGCCATTTTCAGAAAAACACACACAATAATCGTACAAAACAAATAAGTTTGAGACAAAAATAATATTAATGTTAGATATTGCTATAAATATCAAAATAATCTAATACTGTTAATAGTCTGAGCCTGTCAGACATGGTAATTATTTTGCAGCTCCGGGGTCTGAGCCAGAGCGCTGTTAAGAATAATTAAGTTTCTGTTATAGGCCACCATAACCATCAGTTCACAGACAATCAGACTGAGGGAAGGCAGTGCCAAACATTGCAATTTGCTCTAGTGTACTGGGACTTTGGCACATTTTTAGGCCGGCGCTACATGTTTTATAACCAGTATGACCGAAAGACAATTATTCACATCCCAGAAAGCACGTAAATCAGCACAGCAGGTGCTACACAAAAACACTGTCACATTCTGCCAGACAGCAGCTGGGAGAAATGGGTACCACCACATTACAACTCCCAGCTCAGTATGTGTGTATTCAGTAGCGGGTGTCTGATGAGCACTTGAGCAGGTCATATTTGACATAGCCAACACGGTCCACCTGTGGGAATTCATACGCCAGTAGAAGCGATCCCGGCAGAAGTAAGTGTGACCTTGGTACTGGAATACATCATGAGCATCACTGGGGATACCACCAAAGACAACATCAGTAAACTTTGGATAGCCCTTGTCGATTGCCTGGGCCTTCACATCCAGCCTCCAGAAGTTCTCCCCACTGAAGAGCAGCACTTTGCTTTTCCCCCTCTGCAGAGCTCCCTCCACTTTCTGAATGTTGTTGGGCAGGCCTAGTTTCTCAATGCTGCGGGGACCCAGAACATTCTGTCCTGTGTAAACCCAGAATTTGCTCCCTGAGAAGAAGTACAATTTCTTGGTCAGACTGTCCTCAAAGGCAGAGTCGATGACAGCTGGAAGAGCAGGCCACTTGTTAGAAATAGAAAAGGGCCCTGCATTGCTGCTCCCGGACATCTTCCAGTAATGTCCATCCTTGAAGAAATGTAGTTCTCCTTAAATCACAGTGATGGTGTCAAATGTGTCCTGCTTGCAGGCATCTTTGGTTGGATCCACAGGTACTGCAGTAGTGGTGGTGGTGGGATCAGTGGGCTCAGCGGTAGGCGGTTTGGGGCTAGGTGGGGTGGGCACAGGGCCAGTTCTACTTCCATAGAGATACTGAATGCCGCTAATGTCATCGCTATGCAAGGAGAAGTCTTCAGCATAGCTGTACATGGGGTACATGAGAGCTTCTCTAATGTTGGAGTGATCCAGGCCAAGCGCATGTCCAAATTCGTGGGCAGCCACCAGGAACAGACTATAACCTGTGACAAATATATAAAATATTATTAATGACTAATGATTCATTTTAACCTCCTCTTTTTTTCTGCCTTGTGTTTGTTGCTCACCCTGGTCAGGACAGAAGCCCCATTTCTGGTCATCATCATAGCTGTCAGTGGTGCTGCACCACAGCTTGCCATCTCCTCGTCCCTCACTTGTGCATGAGTGATACTCCTTACCCAGGAACACAAAGGGGAAGTGGCAGGGATCTCCCTCAGAATTTCCACCAATTACAGCTATATCTGGATAAACAGAGACATAACAGCAGCAGTTAAACAAAAATAACAAGGCACTGTGGCAGCACTGCACTGCATTTATGTGTTGTGGTTTATGTGTTCCCTCACCACGACTGGGACAGAATCCATATTTCTTATCCTGGTCAAAGTTGCCTGTGGTGGCACACCAGCGGTAACCATCACTGCGGCCCTCTGTGGTACAGCTGTCATACTCTTCCCCCAGAAAGGTGAAAGGGAAAACACATGGAGCTCCACCAGCATTTCCATCAAAAGTGTATAGAACTGTTAGGATGAAAAGAGAATAGAAGTCAGCATGTCACAAAAGCAAATCCGCTTATCTGGGTGACCTGTGACATGTGATTTGCCTTGGAGAATACAGTGTCAAGCTTACGTTCACTTGGGCAGAAGCCATATTTCTTGTCCTTGTCGTAGTCAGCTGTGGTGGAACACCATGGCAGATTGTCTGTGCGGCCCTCTGTGGTGCAGGTGGAGTAAGATTTGCCCTCAAAACTGAAGGGAAAGTGGCACGTGGCGCCATTCGCATTTCCAAAGTGAGTCTTCACAACTATATAGACAGAAGAGACCGGACATTTAATTACATTTAAAGTGAACACTAGGGGGAGACAAATGCCTGTTGCCGGTGTTTCTGATTACCTGCTCCTTTCCCCAAGGTCCAGAACTCATCATCGTCGAAGTGGGCGTCTCCCTGAATACCCTCACCAGGGGGGTAGGCATGGGCTAGAAGGCCATCCTTACCATCAAATGGGTAGGGGTCTCCGTGGTCCTTTTTCACCACACTCCCTGCCGGTGGCTGACGCCCTCAGACGTTGGTGTGTTGGTGGTTCTTGGTGTCTGGGGCTGGGCGCTCATGAATGGACCGGCTCATTCCTGGTGGCCAATTGGTGGGGCTTGGGGCCTGGCTGGGCCCCTTCCGGGGGGTGGGGTGTCCTCAGGCCTCTGGCCTCTGGGCCTGAAGCTCGGTCCTCT
>NW_005187851.1:169036-189089 GCF_000239375.1 Pundamilia nyererei
CTATGGCTCCCCACACTCCCTAGCAGATCGTTACATGGAGAAACCTTTTGAATACAGCGGTCTGATCCACACAGGTGTTCACAGACACAAACTACACCTTTCTTGGCTGCTGCTCAAAGCACATTGTGCGTTGTCGATCTTGCTTGCTGCACAATGATCCAATTGGTAAAGTAAATCCGCTTGGCATCTCTCTTGGCTTTCAGACAACAATTCTGATGGCTAAAGATCCAAACGGGAAAGGCAAAAACAAACAAAAAAAACCACTGGCTTGTATGTCTGCCTTTTTCCACTGTGGCTCACACGACAATCCTGTTGTCAAATTGAGGCTCCTCAACTTACCAGACAGCCAGGCCCAGAGCGCTCTGTGCCATCCTGAATCAGATGTGTTGTGGACCACGAAACATCAAGGATGTTAAGTCAGATGAGGCTATTAGTCTTCCACTGGAGCCTCGTCTCTGATCCTGGTCTGTTTCACATGATCGTGTAGGACTTGTCCAAGCAATGAAATGTTGTTACTGCTGCTTTTAAGTTAAAGGAAAAGTATACATTTTTACTTTTTGTAAGTTTCTGTTTTTTTAACTGTTATTTATTTATTTTGTCAAGATTCCAAACACAGCACAGTAAGAGGATCATTTCATTTAAAAAAAAAAAAAAAAAAAAAAAAAAAAAGAGAATCATTTGAATCCTTGCTGATTTTGTAAGTTTGCCACTAACAAAGAAATGATCGGTCTATTATTTCAGTGGTAGGTGTATTTGAACAGTGAGAGGCAGAACAATCACCAATAAATCCAGAAAAATTCACTTCAGAAATGTTATAAATGAATTCACATTTTCATGAAGGGGATAAGTATTTGATCCATCAGGACGATTTCTGCCTCCTAGGTGTGTTTTATACTGGTAATAAGCTGACACTGGGAGTCTTCCCAGCGTTTATAAAAGGCAGATGTCCATAGAAGCGATCAGTCTATCCAGAACTCTTCACCATGGTCAAGACCACAGAGCTACAGGATTTTGCACCTACACAAGGCTGGAATGGGCTACAAGACCATCGTCAAGCAGTGGGATGGTGTCAACAGCTGGTGTGATTTGCAAATGGAGGAACCATAAAATATCCCCCTCAGTCTGGAATTCCACGCAAGATCTCACCTGGTGGTTTCAATGAAAATGAGAACGCTGTGGAACCAGCCCAGCACTACTCAGGAGGTGATGTCAAGGCAGCTGGGATCACAGTCACCAAGAAAACCACTGGTAACACACCATGCCGTGAAGGACTGAAACTCTGCACTGCCCGCAATGTCCCCCTGCTGAAGAAAGCACAAGTTTGCCCCTGAACATCTCAACGATTCAGAGGTGAAAGTGTTGTGGTCAGATAAGACCTGCCTAAGAATGCTGTCCCCACCGTCAAACATGGAGGTGGAAACATTAAGTTTTGGGGTAGTTTTTCTGCCAAGAGGATCGGACAACTGCACCACATCAAAGGAGGGTGGATGGGGCCATGTACCATCAAATCTTGGGTGAGAACCTCCTTCCCTAGGCCAGGGTATTGAAAATGGGTCGTGGATGGGTATTCCAGCATGACAGTGATCCAAAACACATTGTCAAGGCAACAAAGGATTGGCTGAAGAAGAATATTAAGGTCTTGGAGTGGCTGAGTCAGTCTCCTTAATCCCAAAGAAAATCTGTGGAGGGAGGTGAAGGTTCGAGCTGCCAAACATCAGCCACGAAACATTAATGACATCCTCTGCAAAGAGCAGTGGGACAGCATCCCCCCTGAGGTGTGGGCAAAATTTATAGCCGACTACGATCCACGCCAGACCTCTGTGATTGCCAACAAAGGTTTTGCCACCAAGTACTAAAGCACAGTTTGCAAAGGGATCAAATACTTATTTCATTCATGAAAATGTATAACTTTGTATAACTTACAACTAAATTTATCACTTTCTTGAAATGCATTATTGGTGCTTGTTCTGCCTCTCACTGTTCAACCATTGAAATCATGGACTGATCGTTTCTTTGTTAGCGAGCAAACGTATAAAACCAGCAGGGATTCAAATCATGTGTTCCCCGACTGAACCTTTTTTTGTGACATACGGGTTCTTAAATACATCAGCACCATTATGTCTACTATTCATGCCACTGTACTGTAAGCGTGCTCAAATAAGTATCAACATTCATGAGTCAGTGATTTGTCTGAAGCAAAGAGCTGAAATATTGATGGTTAGATGAACAGATGAAAGAGCAAAGCAGTAAGAGAGGCTTGTTGGTTATATTTAGAAGCACATTCTCACTGGGATCTTCAAGCAGGAGTATTTTTGTCTGACTGGAGAGGTTGAATACAGCTTTTGTTGTAGGTTTTTGAGTGATGTTACGATAAGCGTTCACATGCTGTCTGCCTGCTGTTCACTTTAATCTTTGTCTTCAATTCTTTGTTTTTCTTTTTTTTACCAGGAATTATTTGGGCCAGCTTTGACAGGAAACAACAGCTGAGAAATGTGCTTAGTTTAAGATACAAGGAACATTGTGGTGACACACAGTTTTATTAGCTGGTTTGCTCATTGTTCATGTAAGGGATGTATACGGGCATTTCAACACCAGTGCTTCATTCTTAACAGGTTACACACCTCCCTAATCCATACTGCACAACCTATGGAGCCTATAGGCTTTAAAGAAATGGATGCAACTTGGACTGTTTAGATATTTGTCCGGGTACAGTGAAGAGATGGCACGTTACCACTTTTTTTTTATGTCCGATACTGACACCAATATCATAAATTTGGATATCTGCCGATACTGATATAAATCCGATATAGCGAATTTTCTAATCAGTAAAATGTTTTTTTAAAATATCTTGCTGCATTTTGTATAAGTTCATACTCAAGTTTAAAAAACAAAACAAAACTAAAGCTATTCTGTTGTACCTGTATGCAAAAAATACACTGCACCCAAAATATTTCATAGATCAGCAAAATCTAATAAACTTAAACCTGCTCCATACTCCCTATTCTGGTATTTTAAAGAGTACTTAGTGGAAATATTAAACAACCTAACTAATAGCAGGGCTCTAGAGTGCGACCAATTTGGTCGCGACCAAATTGGTCGCATTTGCAAATGCGACCAAATTTTTCAGTGGTGCGACTAAAAAAAAATATTTGGTTGCACCTGTGCGACCAACTGTTCAGGTAGCAAAAAAAAAAATCTACAACCTTCCCCGTGGTCAACAACAGACACACATTGTGCCCCTATCGTGGACTAAACCAATCAGAGATAGTCAGGGGCGGGACCTCTCTGATTGGCCGTGGTCCAGTTGAAAGTGCAGGTAGAAGTGGGAGGTGAGTAGCTTGAATAAAGCGATATCGATTCATTAAATCCTGAATCGACTTTTAAATATAACTGTGTTTTGCCAGAAACGCCAGATTCTCAGATTAAAGCTCACAAAACCATTTCAACAACAACCAAACAGCAGATGAGAGCAGGTACACGGACTCCACACAAAGACGTAAACACAGACCCGACGCATCAGAATCAGCTTTGTCTTTCTCGGCTTTCTCACCCGACGGCCCGCAGACGGACACGCTGTCGGAGCTCAGCGATCCTGATGCGTCCGGTCCGCGCTGTGATTATGTTTTTTTGTGCTGATTCTGAGCTGCAGGTTTTGTCTCTCCAACCAAAATTCACCGAGCCAGCAGCAAAAGAAGCAGCAAACTGCGCTTCACATTTGATCAATGTCGTCATGAATTTTGCTGTTTTGCTTCCACGACTATTAAAATCACACTTCATGCACAGCTAGCTCTCTCTCTCTCTCTCTGTACTTCAAGAACAGTTTCCGTCTCCAATCTCTGTTTTCTGTATTATTCATTCACTTATTACCCACCAGTCTACCGTTGTTTACAGCGCTGTGGCTGCTGTCTTTTTCTTTTCTTTTCTTCACTTAAATGACCTCGGACAAGAAAGCCTGTTTTTTCTGTTGTTCAATACTGAAGAAATTTAAACTTTATATGCAGAAGATTGTAGAAGATTTTTAAGGTTATCTGCTATAAAAAGCCAGACCAGGAAAATCTCCTTCATGTTTTTCTGTGTTTTATTCTCAGTTACTTTCACACAAAGGCATCTGCTGTGATGTTCACAATTCTGATGAAGTGTCACATGTATCAGTACTGATAAATGATCAGAATTATAATATTTCTGACTGTCTGACGTAATCAACTTTAATTTAATGCACGTGTAAAAAATAAATAAAACTAAAAATGCACAGAAATCAATTGTTTTTCTACAATATTAAATAGATTCAAAATCTTCTTCAACAGACTTGCAGACTGCACAGATGGTACCTTCCCAAAGGAAAAAGCACTATAGCTTACTAGGGTATAAATTTGACTTAATAGTTCATATACAGTAATGGACTTCTATATATTTTACATCAGATTAAAACTTTGGGTGAAAGATTCAGATAATTATTTATTAAAAGCTCGACAATTTAAATGACAATAAGAAAGAAAAGTATTTCTTTGTGCCCCCCTTTCCCTGTTAATGCCCTATCGGCCCCCTGGCAAAACTTTGCTAGACCCGCCCCTGCACAGTTACCAGCCGGTGTAGAAAGTAACATTAAATAAATTCTACCAACAGCTGATCAAGCTTAAACGTGCTGCTGTTGTTTAGCGCCTGGTTTCCTCTTTCTGGTGCAAAGTGGGCGATAAATAAACAAGAGAGAAAAGCCAATCAGCTGATCATTGATCAGTTTCATGATTGAAGTAGCAACAGGAGAGGGAGGGAGAGAGGCAGTCGCTGGGAATGCTTTACAAACATTCAGAGATGAACTTACACACTTGCTTTACTTCTCTGGGATCACTGTCTCGGAGATGAAATGCCGGTTTGGAAGCACGTAGTGAGGCTCCAAATGCTCAACCAGACCGCCGACAGGTCTCGCATGCCACAACCGCTCTATCACGAGACGCATACTCCTCTGGCGCGTTAAGGTTATGAGCTGGGTTACACTACGTTGCAGGTTTTGTGATATTGAATGGATCAGATTACATTTTTTATTTCTCTCCGATATCTGATCCAGTAATTTAGGTCAGTATCGGACCGATACGTAATATCGGATCGGTCCATCTCTAGGCAGAGACTCACAAACAAGTAAAAGCTGTTGCAGTAAATGAAGGTACGCATTATTTGGTGATTTCTTTTGGTTCTAGACTTCAGCCATTGATTTTGACTGTGACGGATCCAAGACTTCAAACAGTCCTTATGTATAAAATTATATTAGTTTTTCCAGTTACTTATAGAAATACTTTGTATCTAAATAAACAGATTAATATAGTGTTATGCTCAATAAGTTGAATTAAGTCTGCACTTCAGTTATAGCTTGATTATTTGTGATCCACTGTGGTGATCCACGTATACAAGAATATGCAAAAAAACCTTTCTGTATGTAACACCGGCCAGTTTCTTTGGTTTTAGCTGTTCTGATTCCTTAAATGGAACTATTACTTCAGCTTTTGTTATTTTAACTTTTCACATCAGATGGTTTGTCACACAGTGCAATGAAAAGGCTTGGAAACAGGGCAAGCCCTACAAAATGCAGGCAGGTGACTGGAAGTAGCAAGCTATTCTGTTTGTATTAAAATAAAAATGTCCATGTAAAGGCTCTAACAGGCTGTGATTTTCCAAAAATACAGCCACTGTTGTGACCCTGTTGGTCAGCAGTTCTCTCGAGATGCTGCCTGGTTTGAACTAGATGTGGTTTAATGGCAAACACAGGCTGAATCCTATCAACATAATCTATCTTAAATGCTCCATGAACCTAGCTTTGTCACATCGTACTTTTTATTGCACAATTGGCAGCACGGTGGCACGGTGGTTAGCACTGTTGCCGCACAGCAAGAAGGTCCTGAATTCAATTCCACCATCAGGCCGGGGTCTTTCTGTGTGGAGTCTGCATGTTCTCCCCGTGTTTGCGTGGGTTCTCTCCGGGTACTCTGGCTTCCTCCCACCGTCCAAAGACATGCAGCTTGTGGGGATAGGTTAATTGGATAATCCAAATTGTCACTAGGTGTGAATGTGCGAATGAATGTGAGTGTGAATGGTTGTCTGTCCCTGTGTGTTGGCCCTGCGACAGACTGGCGACCTGTCCACAGTGTACCCCGCCTCTCGCCCTATGACAGCTGAGATAGGCTCCAGCGCCCCCCACGACCCTGAAAAGGATAAGAGGAAGCGAATGAATGTATTGCACAATACCAAAGAAATCATATGAGCATAAATTAGGCCTTGTGCTCATTAAAGCTGAATCTCTACATTTGTCTTGACCCTTTGAGTCAACAGCAGGGGCTGGCAAGGATTCATTTGTCTCTACCTCAGCTCCCCAACATTTCCTCCAACGCTGACTTCATCCACTTAAAGTGACAACGAATTATTCAAATTAGCATGCCTGGAAAAAATTTTGATAGGCTATTTTTAGCCCCAACAAGTGGCTGGTTGCCAAAATCTGTGGAGTTAGAAGGGTTCCCTCTGTGAGCTGGCTGTCATGTCACAGCGAGCAGTATAATGAGGGAGCTAATGCCAGAGAGAACATTCTGTGGTTTTCGGTTTGCAGTGTGGGGTTGGATGTTGCTTGCTAACATCTGTCCTGCATCATCTGTTGGTTCTCAGTAAGCGCTGAAACCAGTCTCTTAGGCTGAGAGACAGCAGCTAATGTTGCATTGTCATTAGTCTGTGCTAACAACAACAAAAACATGTTTTTAGTTCAGGGAGACCGAGGCAGGAAGTGACAGTGAGGGGAAACCCTCTCCCTGCTAAAGAACACGAGCATTCATTTACCCCTCTGCTGCCTCCTCCGCCTCCCATTCTTCTTCCCTTTCTCTCTCCTCATTTGCGATTCACCATCGTGAGCGATCACAAAAAGGAAAAAAGGAACGGTGCTGTTTCCATGGTGGCAGCTGACATGGATGAAGAAAAGTGCAGTCCTGTGTCTGACAAAAACATGCGTTTGGGGAGGACTTTACTGTAATGTAAGATTAATAGACTCTATTTTTGCCATCTCTGATATTCCCCAGGACTCATCACTGTCCTCGCAGCCCCTTGCTCTATTTTTCCCCTGCTTATTTTATAGACACAGGGCTTTCTTTTATTAAATAAAGGCTGAGATGGAAATCAGTTACTTGGCGGTTTAATTATGTATGTGGTACAATGATCTTTAAATGGTCCATTCAGTTAACTACACTGATTAAAGTTGATTTAGCTGCTGTTTGATTTTAGATTGGGAGCTGAATGCGACAGCATGCACAGTGTTCCTACAGGGTGGCCCAGCTAGCAAACAGCAAGCCTAAGAACATACACGAACTGTGTATACAGCTAACGGGCTGGACTCTCCGGATGCAGTCATCCAAAGGTTCTCGATCCCCACAGGGCGAGTGAGCTTTACAGAACTTTAGCTTTAAACTACTTCAAGATTTCAAAATCTTCTATATCGGTGCCAGTTTTCTATACTCTCTCCTTGTCTACTCAGTTCACTTAGCTTTCAGTGTTAGTATTCAGCAGACTGACTACACAGAGTGGACAGCAGCATGTTCAGCGTTTGAAAACAGCATCATTGGAGGATTGTGTCAGTCACTTGGCCTCTTATTCACACTTGAAAGGTCAAACAAGTGAAGAATATCTTCATGTAGACTGAGCCTGTCCTTAAAGAAAGGGCTGCCATCAAACTTGATGTTTCAATTCAAATCAACCCATATGGAAAAGAAATAGTAAAAACTTATGTGTGATTACTCATGAAAGTGGCCACTTTCTCATTACTTTCATACATCGTTCCAGTAAGTATCCAAAACATACAAGTTTCATTATATAATTTTTCACTCTTATATGCTTTTCATACAAGTTTCACACAAGACAGATTCAAACTTTATAAGATTTATAAATATCTTTTCCATGTGGGAATTTTCACATGAAAGCAGAAAAAGCTGAAATAGAGCCTGTTTGTGATTTGCAAGGGTTGTTTTTCCTCGTCTGATTGTCTGATGTCAACACTAAAACATTAGTTACCTGCATATGTGTTGTGTATATTATTACAAATTCGACAGTGAGTACTGTAACAATACAATCAATGATAATCATGTTTACGTTTATTATCAAGATTTGACCCAAACACATTTGGGATGAAACAGAATTTCTGTTTTTTGTTTTTTTAAATGTGTGCGGACACAAGAAGTGACGCAAATCTGACTCTAATGGGATCATGTAACTGGAAGCTCATTGCAAACACGCTTACAAGCTTCTTCCAAACTTTATGAAAAGTGTTTATAGCTCACTAGTTTAAGTTTCAGTAAGGCTTCTGACAGTAGCTGCTAGCGGTCTGCTAGTCCTACGAATAAAATCCTAGTGTTAATTGTTCACTTGTTTGCACCTCTTTGCAGGCATCAGTGTAGACCTGTCCACACATGCAGAGCATCAATGTGTCTCGCTGATCAAGCTAACCAAACTTTTATCCAAATATGTTTTTGTTAAATAAACAAATGAATAAATAAATAAATAAAAACAATGACAGTTAAAATGTCAAATGTGAACAACTCTTTATAATTTAACTCTCTGTCCATAAAAGACACTTAAAAGTGATTTGTGGCATAGATACATGGAGGTTTTCTAGATATGGAGACAGCTAACGGTTCATCTGGAATATGTGGTCCATCTGTTTTGTCCGTCTCTCTCGCTAGCTGCAAAAATCCCTAATCTGCTCGGATTACAGACTTCCAAAAGTCAGAAAACAAGCAGCTGTGGAATCGGTTTGATTTATGTTTACGAGACTCACTTCATTGGTTACTAGGCAGCGCAAAGAGAGGAAGAAGACAGGGTTAGATACAGCGCTAGACGCTCTCGTCATTATGTAGGTGATCAGTGTTGCTCCCTGGTGTGTTGTCAGAAAAGTGGGTTGTAGTGATGTGAAAGCAAGGAGGGGGAGTTGCTTTGAAGAGACACAACACTACTGAGTGACAGACGGAGGGATGTCTCTGCCCGGGGGTCTCTGCTTCCAGCTGGAGCTAAACTCAGCGACTGAAGGAGCAGAAAGCTTTGGATGTCTGCACGCTGATCTCTGCCTGATCCAGCTAGAGTAATGCAAGGTAGCAACATATTTACACTGAGAGGATCTGTTTGAACTTTGATCAATTAAATTTGTGTTTAATGGAAAAATGCTTTTATTTTTACATTTTTTTCAACACTGAAATGAAAATGTTGTTGTTGTTGTTGTTTTGCTCACTTCAGAAATAACAAAATATTTAACCATCACCAGCTCACCGAGCTCGAACACACGGAGCAGTTCTAGTATTTATTTTGGAGTCGTGTTTTTGGCTCTCTTTGAGAAATGTCTGGCTCTTTCAGCTGTGAAACCTTCAGTGTGCTCAGCATCTACTTCTGGATGCTGTGTTGTTATGAGTATTATAAATGAAGTATAAATTGAGTTCATCAGAGCTTTTGAAATCTGACTCTAAATGAATCTAATGACTGCAGCAGGTCAGTGCAAGCAGGTGCAGCACATAGATCCGTGTTTCCGTGTGACTTTCACCCAAACTGAAGAACAGACTTCTTGCACAGTCTGCATCACACAGACAGCCATATGATAGTCGTAGCATTCATTCAAACGTTCTCCAAATGCTGATAGGTCCAGTTCAGTTACTCCAGTTGGTGGGGGCGGAGCCTGGCAGACATTAGTTACAGCTGCTGGTGTGAAATGGATGAATCATGAATTTTAAAAAAGACCAACCCTACAGCTGGTCTGAAGTCTGAAACCATTTATGCAGCAGGCGACTGACTCACCTGAAGCCAAGTGGCCATTAGACGAACTGCATATTTATCCCTTTTTCTTCATTACAGTTGGTCACCAGAGGACTGTGGTGCTCACTCCCAGTGGTAGCTGTTATTCTGCCCTCACTGCTACACTCCATACAGTTATGCAGATAGATAAACTCCCCGAACACTGACAGGTGTATCGTCCCTTTTATTGACGCTGCCTTCAATTATCAACAGAGTGAAACTACAAACAGAAGAAATAAGCAATATTCAGTCTATATATTCACACGATAATGCAAATCAGTTGACTGAACTAGCTAACATTGGAAAGAAAGTAAATCTGAATACAGTACACCTTTAACCATAAAAGTGCATAAATAATAGCAAATATAGTTGCATTAACTCTTGTTCAACTTAAATACTCATAAGCGATGCTTTCTGTAAAACAACGAAGAGGATGGATGTAGATGTTTATCAGAACAACATGCTGAGTCAGTCTTTTCTCAAAGTATGCTGCATTACTAACTCTACAGCTAATAACAAACAAATCTTGGCATGAAAGAACTGTAGCGACTCTTGCTGGTGGGAAGAAGAACTACACCAGCACAGCTGTTCACCACTGGGATAAAGTTCATTGACTTGGTAACTGCCCATTTTGTGTTACAATGTCATAAACCTCATGTAATGTTGGATTGGACTAAAGAGCTAGTGGAGTAGCAGCAGAGCCAGAGGGATCAGGTGTCTCGAGGTGAATGCACCCTCCCAGTACATGCTATCTTTGCATACTGGGAGTTAGGGCTGCGACTATGTGGACGTGCAGTTTAAGCTGAGACATGGAAAAGCCCTGAAACTGAAATTATAACCAGACAATCAGAAGAGAAACAAGACAGCTCACATACAGGCTCAAAGCCCACAGGTTTCATCATGTCAGTGTGCACACGCGTGTGTGCATGTGTCTGACTTCCTCTCAGACTGTGTTAGCACCTCCAGGGTCCCCTTAGCTTCATCATGTCATAACAGCTTTACAGGGGCCTTCACCATCACAGTGGTGGATGGTGGTCTCGGGTCCAGGGACCGAACACAGAGCTTCCACTCATAGTGTCAAACAGATGGTGGACGTGAGGACAGCAAGCGTGCTGATTGGCCAAGCCAGCAGGGCAGTTTCTGAAACAGAGCCTGAGCAGCGCGGTGAGCTGGTTGTGTCTGTGCATGTGAATGTGGGGGATTTTTCACTGGGAGACTGCCAAGATTTGTCCATCCTACGTGTTGCTGTGCCAGTATACAAACAAATGTATTGTCCATTAGAGTCGTTCTGTTTTTAGCTCTATGACTGAGACCCAAAGCTACCGGGATTTACAGAGAATATCTCAAATCGTGGGGTTTAAGACATTTATCGTCACAACGGACTGTAAATGTCTTTCCAGACTGGCAGCTAATAATCATGGATCTCTCCATGACAGTTCAGCAGTACTGCAACCTCTGACACACGTTGAGCTCTTGCACTGTAGAGGATGTAGTTTTGTCTCTGTGGTATTTACTACATTTCCGCTATAATAAATCCAACTGCTGTCTGATCACTATTACAAATGGAAGCACCTGACCCAGGCGGAGCAAATGCCTGCAAACGTATGCATAGATGGAGGTGGTGAATCAAACACAGTCCAAAGTGTTTCTGTTTTTTAAAACCATGTACTCGAGCGAGAACACAGCAGATGTGATGTGCAGAGTAGACGAAGCCTTGACTTCATGTTTAAATCAGGACAAGGCTTTCTTTCATGTATCAACCCTGACTGCAGAAAGCTGTGGAGTCCACACACACTGGTGTTGAATGTGACATCTGTTGTGCTACCAGGACAAAGGCAGTTGTGATGCACTGGAAGCTGGTGTGTTTGCAGCAGTTTGATCTGGCATTTTCCTCGTGTCTCTTCTCCTGGCTGTGGACAGCGAGAAGAGACACGAGGCAGAAATGTCAGGTGAAAAATTGTGTGATTATGAGGATGGCTTCCACGGTTCAAGTCTGACAACTATCAGACCCCATCAGGGTTTGGGGAGGTGATGGGGCTGCTGACAGAAACTCCTAATGAATCACTCTGTTTGTACAGTGCGTCTAACAGAGGTACTACATGGATGACTTGATCTCCTGCTTTTCATTTCTCAGTCATTATGAAATCCTGGTTTCATGATGCTGCTTATGGTTTTTCTGAATAATCAGAGTTAACACTAGGGATGGGTATCGTTTAGGTTTTATCCGATACCGGTGCCAAATCGGTACTTTTGAAATGGTGCCGGTGCTCAAACGGTGCTCAAACCGGTGCTTAAAGAATGGAGAACACAAAATTGGTCCAAAAACCTCTCATGTTCAGCTGTTTTTTGTAAAAAGATAACAATGTTAGCCTTTTCTGCAGCTATGGGGCATATATGGTATCACTCTTGGCTGGAAGCAGTGCTTAAACAATGGAAAAAACACAAACTTTGTCCTAAACCTCTCATGTTTAACTGTTTTCCACTTTTTCTTTGGTCATTTTAGCCTTTTTGGCCAGGGTGAAGGGAGTATCTGCCATCAAACAAGAAGACAGCCGCATGTAGCTATGATGGTGTTTGCTAGTTCACCTTACATGCATTAATGTAATAACGTGGTTAGCCTACTCAACGTAAATTAGCTACTCACGCAGAGAAGAACGGCTGCTGCCATCATCATCCGTCATCATTTCTGCTACACTGGCAGAGCTAGGGGCCAGGACTCTCCTCTTCGTGTTTTTGGGGGATGTTGCATAACAGGCAACCCACCCGCAGTAGATGTGCTCGGTGTGAGGTCTCGCAGCAAGCTATCAAATACAGCGCATTTCTGGGCTTTTAAAAAAACGCTACGCGTCGCCAGCTGTTTAATCGGATTCTTGGTGTTACCTCCTTTGACAGTATCACAGTATCAGCTTAAAGCACTTGTTGCTGCTGAGTTTGCATATTTTGCTGTGAAGTACAGCCAGACTTTTGACCGCTTCGCCTTGGACATTTTTAATCTGTAGCTCTGCTCTAACAGAACGTACGTACCTGGCCCCGCCTACTATCCTGGGAAACGTAAAATTATTGGCTAGAATCTAAAGTGTATCACACTCAGGAAAAAAAAGCACCGAAATAAAGCACCGAAATGTGCGCTGCTTTTCGGTCTGGTTACTACCGTTTATGTCAGAACCGGTGCCATCATGGCACCGGACACCGGTACCCATCCCTAGTTAACACTACATCATAAAATAATAAAATAAAGTCTTTCCTGAAGGAGACAGTTCTTCCTCTGAGTGGCAGATAGGGAACCAAGCCTAACGTGATGCAGCAGTGATATGAAAGCGTTCAGCTCAGACACAATAAAATAACACAAAATCAGCGCCTGAGCAACATGAAGGTCTCATCTTTTTCCAAGCCACTTGTTGATATTCAGTAAGAACAAACGGCTGCATATATATTGTAAGGGGAGAGAAAGATATGCTTGAGATTTCAGTCATGCTTAAAGCAATGCCAAAGGTTATTGCTGTGCTAGTTGCCCTTGGAGACCAAGATGCTCAATTCAGTCTGCAGAATAAATCCACTGGACAAACAGAGCAAACAACACAGTGATGATGTTTTGTTTTTTTTGTTAGTGTGTTAAAAACACCAAATCAGCTTCAGAGGCACCTTTGAGATTCATCGTGTTTAGATCAAGAGTGCATTCAATCATAGAGACCATGTTAGAGTTCACTGATACAACAGCTCTGGTCCTTTAGTAGAACTGATGGATGTTTCCTTTTTGAGGGGAATTTTTCAATGCAGGAGATTAAAAAAAGGCCATATTTCTAATTTGTTTTTCATACAGTGTTCTGTAGTAGAGCCCTCCTGATTAACTGGACTGGTAAACTGGTAAAATAAAATCTAAATAATCTATCGATCCATTTTCTCACACTTATCCAACATGATGGCAGAAAAGGAGCCACTGTCCCCCCATTCTCTCTTCACACATAATGAAGAATGTTTCATACTTAATATTTTTTAATTGATCAGCACAAGAATTAGACAAAAAATATAATTAGACAAAGATAACCCGAGGAAAATCAAAATCCAGCTTAAGTGAAAAGTTATTCAAACTACTTTATTAAGGGAACAGCTTTGAAAAACTGCATGTTGTATTTACTTGGGTTCTTTTTTTACTTTGTCTAATTTTATAATGTGTTTAATGAACTGAAACATCGACGTGTGACTGTAAGGAAGAGGACTGCCTTACTATTATTTATATTATAATCTGTATAGCACTTTAGAGAACACCTTGCACTTTATTAAAGGCACCTTATCAAGCACTTCATTTAGCATCGCACTTTCAGCATGGATTTGCACAGTTAAACATTTGCACACAAGAAGTTTAATTGAATATTTACTGGGAATTTCAAAATCAGTTGCTAGCCTTGTTTCAGATCCTGTACAGCTGCTCTTCATCTAGGAACGTGGTGGTGTCTGTGAGGAGAAAGGAATGGTGATTGAGAGAACATAAGCTTTTACCAGTAAGGAAACCTGTGTTCTCTCCAAGGTGTTTGGGCAAATGTTTCCCCGGGGTCCAGACACCATTTAAAGGTTCCGGGAGAGACCATGGGTTAAGGGAGTGTGGGGAATCCTTTGTGCTTGGGTTTTTGGGGTTTTATAATATTGGGTTTGGTGTAGGATTAAAGTCTATAATATTTATTAAATGTGAAATGTATGTATTTATTTATTTATTCACATTGGTATATTGTATACTGTGGTGGGAGGTTGGGATTTAAGAATTCACCTGTGAGTGGAATAATGGTTTAGTCTGTGACAGCTGAAGGTATTTAAGGCTGCCAGCTCTCATTAGAGAGGGTTGATTGTGCTGTGAAGAAGCTCAAGAGTGAATTGTTTTTAAAGAGAGCTGTATGGCAAATAAATATAAGTTTGTTCCACTAAAATTGTCCCGTTTCTCACTGTAAATCCAGCTGCTAAGGGCTGCCTTGTTATAGTGACAAATAAGCAAATAGTTTTTGTCAGCAGTATTGGTGGACATACTTTTTCTACTGTCAAATCTACAGTCTCTACCCCATGTGCACGTGACGTGGCAGCCGTACATGAAGGTCACAGGTCGTAGCTCCTCAGCAGCTGTTATCACTGTGTCTGAAAAACTCTCTGAAGAAGCATGCCACACAAAGGGAGCTCGTCCTCCGGCTAAATTAGATCTGCATTGTTCAGAAATCGACTGAACAGTGTGTGTGTGTGTGTGTGTGTGTGTGTGTGTGTGGTGCTCCCTGTGCTGGCTTTAAACAGCGACTCATAGAAGCACAGGACTTCTTCATCATGCAGAGTGCATGTGCTGCAATCACATGATAAGTTAGCACATTTGCATTTTTAACACCTACCATAAATAACCTTGTGAGGCTGTGTGTAAACAGGGGCATCAGTGCTACACCAGCATGTGAGTGTGAGCTCAGGTCCAGCTGCTGTACTGTGACGTGATCCAGCTTTTAAAGGCTGCTGTATGCTACATCCTTTCTCTACAGACGTGAACACATCAGAATTACATCCCAGCATGAGACAGAACTAGTCATTAGTTGGCGCAGCATCCACACAGCTACAGGAAACAGCTCAGGCTGCTCGTTTCAGCCAATGTCATGATAAGACAGAGATGGAGACAGCAGGGAAGGTGAAATAAAGACATCATAAAAGAAACACAGGAAAAAAGAATGAATTTTGAAGTAGTGAATTTTTCCATTTTTCTGTTTAATGTACACAAAGAAGAGACTACAAAACAAACAAAACAAACAAACACTGAAAATTTAAAAGAGCTTCCACAGGAGCTCTGACCTATCGGGGCATGCAAACTGGAGCTATGGTGGCATCCTGTGGTGCTGGCAAAGGATTGTTTGGTCCTGCTGGTTAGCATGTTACAGTGCATGCCACATATGCTCCATCAGATTCAAATCTGCAGTTTCAAAGCTGGGTCAACACCTTGGCGGGGTGCAGTGTCTTGCAGGCACAGGCTGCTACCATGGGTTGGTGCCTGTCTTTGGTAGGGTTAAATGTAAAAATAATATCTACACATACAGCAGTAGTCTTAGATTTCTAGCAATACATTGCATTCTAATAACGTGATCAGTATTTTTCATGTTGCCTGTTGTGGTTGTGGCTGATAAGCACACTTGTAAACCCTGTAAACCAGCGGTCCCCAACCTTTTTTGCGCCACAGACCGGTTTATGTCCAACAATATTTTCATAGACCGGCCTTTCAGGTGTCGCAGATAAATATAACAAAATAAAACCAGTACCGGTACCAAAAAATGTATTCATAACACACAGGAAAAGACCCAGGGAAACAGAGTTAACGATAAAAATGATTAAAAAAATAACGCTAAAAACCGATAAAAACCTGAAACCCATGAATTTCACACCTGAGCCTCAACTCTCGCGCGGCCCAGTACTGGTCCGTAGCCCGGGGGTGGGAGACCGCTGCTCTAAACCACAAAAACAAACTTTTTACTCATTCAGCTCTCAAAAACTACGCTTATATTTTGTATTCAAACCGTGCATGACGTGAAAACCCGTCTCAGTTGTTTAGATCTTGCATTTTGGAATCCTTCAAACAGTTTGGACAGACTCAGCCACGGCCCTCGAGAGGGAGCATTATTCTTCTGAATGATGTTTATTTTTGCAGCAGGTATCAGAATTTGATTGCATCCAGATTGAGTCCGATGATTTGCTTAATTTCTTAGCAAAATCAGAGTAAAATCCTTCACATGCAGTGCACTGTACTGCGGAGATTTATTGTGTTAGTTCAGAAGTGACATCCCACTGCAGCAATGGCATCTTGTTTACCTTCGCCTACAGCTTGGATCAGTCTGTAGTAGAGGAAAAATAAACTCATAGCCCAATGTCAGAGGTGGGAACTGAACAGCCTTGTTATATTGCCTCTGTCAAACTTTTTACAGCACTTTCTGCATATCTATCTACATATACTATATAATCAACAATCTCAAAATACATATAAACTGAGTAATCCACAGTACATGGTGTTTAGTGATACCGACTTATCCCCACACACTGTGCTGAGGCTTTAACTTTGTGCCATTGAAAGTGTATGAACAAAAACACTTACAGGGTAGTAAAGATACATAAAGAGAGGCACTTGAGTGAATGCACACACACAGTTCAGGATCACAGTAACCCAAATAGTGGCAATGATATTTATGAGAGCGTGTGAGTCATGCAATCCAAAACAAGGCAGAGTGTGAAACGACTTCTTTAGAGCACAGTAGGTAGAGCGCACCAGTGGAGGGACTGTGGGAGGATGGTGGAGAAGCAGCATACCAGGCTGTAAATCTGCTCCATCTAGCTCTTAGAGAGGGTTGAGCATGTCTTCTTCCACAGCAGCTCAATGTCTGGATTTGAGCTCAGGAAGCTGTTTCCATTAAGGATTTGCAAAATATGTCAAAAACATGAAGTAAAATAGCTTGGGAAATTATCGATGTTACTTTAATAACATGCAGACTCCCTCTGGGAAAATGAATAGATTGCTAATGCCAAACTGATGTCAATGATATTTTTATCGTAGATCTATAGATTTAGACTTTACCACTGTGCAACAAATTTCTATCTGCTCAAGGATGTCCAGTAAGGTACGCTACCAGTGAATGAGTTAAGAACAAGTCTGCAACTGGGTGCCAGTTAACCTATTATAGCATAGCAATTTACTATTGACCTTTCAAATAATACTGCATCTTACAGGGTTTGATAAGGTATGGCATTTTCCCAGTTGCCATACGTCACATCTTACTCCAAAGACAATTGCTTAGCACTAACATAAGTGACAGAAATAAGGCCAAAGTCAGTCGATCTATAATTAAGATGATCATTTTTTATAACGTGTTGCTAATAGACATGCCCAGATGTATTAGAGATCAGGGTTTGAACATCCTACAGCAGAATAGCCTTTTTAATTTGCCCTGTAAGCCTTGAGCTATTGGCTCTAGACTAATATAGTAACAGCAGCTAAACTATGAGGTCAGAATGAAGTATGTTTTTGAGAGCGGGTGTGTAACTCAATATGCAAAAACAAATGAAGAGATTCCCCGTCACCTTTCTCCACTGGGTTTGAAGTCTACTGGGCCTTTCTTGCTTTACTAGACTGGATCTGCATTCCCAGATTGAGTCTCCGCTCTTCAAAATGATGCAAATGTAATAAACCTGTTGTAGTTTGTCCCTTTCTCATGAGAACACTTAATGAAGGATTTTGGTGTCAAATCTATCCTAAATAGTATAGGAAGCCATGGTTGAAATGAAATGTAATGGCGCTAATGTTTTTCTCTATTTTGTCTTCTTTCTCTTAGTTTATTGCCTTCGTGTCTTTGTTCTTCATCCTGGTTTCCATTACCACCTTCTGTTTGGAGACTCATGAGGCTTTCAACAAAATCATCAACAAGACTGATGTGGCGCGGGACAGCAACGTGACCGACTCAGGTCCACAGTATGAGATCGAAACGGATCCTGCTCTTACGTATGTGGAAGGTGTTTGTGTCTTCTGGTTCACCATTGAGTTCCTGGTGCGTGTGACCTTCTGCCCAGTCAAGTTGGAGTTTTTTAAGAGTCTTCTTAACATCATCGACTTCGTGGCTATCTTGCCTTTCTACTTGGAGGTTGGGCTGAGCGGCCTTTCTTCAAAGGCTGCCAAGGATGCGTTGGGTTTCCTCAGGGTGGTTCGTTTTGTTCGTATTCTGCGTATCTTCAAGTTAACACGACACTTTGTGGGACTTAGAGTACTGGGCCACACGTTACGGGCTAGCACCAATGAATTCCTGCTGCTCATCATCTTCCTGGCATTGGGAGTGTTAATTTTTGCCACAATGATATACTATGCCGAAAGAATCGGCGCCAAGCCCAATGATCCCACGGCTACCCTCCACACTAAGTTCAAGAACATCCCCATCGGCTTCTGGTGGGCTGTGGTAACCATGACAACACTGGGATATGGTGATATGTATCCAGAGACCTGGTCAGGTATGGTCGTGGGCGCATTATGTGCTTTAGCTGGTGTGCTGACGATAGCCATGCCTGTGCCCGTTATCGTCAATAACTTTGGGATGTACTATTCTCTGGCTATGGCCAAGCAGAAGTTACCTAAAAAGAGGAAGAAACATATCCCTCAAGCAGTGCAGGGAGGGTCCCCCACCTACTGCAAAGCTGATCTCAACACCACCTGCAACAGTACTCAAGGTGACCTGTGCCACGTCAAAGGGAGCAGGGTACTAGAACGCAACCGTTCAGGTAAGACCATATGTTTAGACAAAGGTCATATGGAAAACAGAACTAAGACGCTTTGTTTAACAGTTAATTCAGATTACACTGAAGGGGGTTGTTTATGTAGTGACAATGAAGAGAATTCATGAGGGACTTCCTTTCAGTTAGAAAGCCGTGGCCATCTGACAGATTCTACTGATTTCCCCATGTGACCCATAAGCTCCAAAGCAGTTTCCCTACAGATGACTGAGCTGTTTTTTACAGCACCAATGCCAAAGGTACAGAGAGTGGGAGATAAGCATTCAGACTCCTTGTTTCCAAGTGTTTCTTCCTGTAAGGATTGCTCATTTGGTGCTCAGACCGTAGGTGGCTGTTTTTCCCTCCAGTACCATATCAGTAATTGACTCTGACACATCTGATATTGATGGAAATTAATGTTGACCTCTGTATACTCGCTTTCTTTCAATTCTAATACAGACATTCCTCAGGGTTGGTGCTCCCTACTATCTGTTTATTAAGTCCCTGAAACTTACATTTAATAACCGCAGAATATTTCATGATTCATTGACTGGATGCACAAACAGAATCATTCTGCCATAGTCACCTCTCGGATTTTGTCAAAGGTCATTTAGAATTTAAGGCTGCAAAGATACTTTCCTCTCATGTGTCCTTTAGATAGGACATATAGATACCAGCTTTGTACTGAGTCTGATAGTTCATACAACCCCCAACCCTATGACATCAGAATATGTTGTTGTTTTAACTGTTGTTGGTAATGGCACACATATTTCTTTTCCAAATCATACAACTTGTTCTGAACAATTAGATATTTTTGCAGTTTTTAAATCTGTTAGGGAAAATGTTCTAAAACACTTCTTCAGTAAAGACTCAGAGAAGAGAAACACACAGAGTTCTTGCTAGCAAGGGCAGTCTCAGAGACTCGCACTAAGAAACTGCCCCAATCTTTATTTATACTTCAGTAGGTGTGTGTGTGTGTGTGTGTGTGTGTGTGTGTGTGTGT
>NW_005187851.1:189123-200585 GCF_000239375.1 Pundamilia nyererei
CTCCCCCACCCTAGATGGCACGGTGAGGAAGTCCAGCAGTTAAAGCACTTAGACTAGAACAGACGTAGCTACGTTAAAACAATAAAACAATAAAAGAAGGTACGACCTCTCTCGTGCTCCCAGGATGTGGGTGTGCATTCTAGTGTGGAATACACACCAAGCCTTTGCAGCCTGTTAAAGATCACACACAATTAATTATATGCCTCTAAGTATACATGGTTGAATATTTCCTAATACAAATAACTACATGCAGTATTCTACCATATGCAAACTTATATCACTAAAAGATTATACTGACTACTAAATACAATTTTCCATTAACAAAATCAAACAATCACAGTGTAATCAAAGTACAGAATTGTAGCTTTTAATTCAAAGAGTTTTACAATAATGTTTGCATTTACTGTTTATGAATCACAGCCATAGTTCCCATTGTCAGAGGCTCAAAGTAATTGGACAAACTAACACAATTTTAAATGAAAGGATTCAAAACAGTCCTTTCAAGTCTGGAGCCCATGGATCTCATTACATGTATATTTCCGCCACTGAGACGCTCTGCTAGGTCTTTATTTAATTGCCACTCGTTTGTAAGTTGTGCCTTCAGTTTTTGGTTTTGCTTTTTTGGGGGAGGGGCTCCTTGCACTGATGTCTCTTTGGATCAAATATAGAGAATTCACCTGTCCAGGTAACATATATGCGAGTTAATTCATTGGAGCCATGAAGGTGCATCTGAAATTAAGACTATGTCAAACAATTGACTCTAATTCCTGAACAGATAATACAGTTTTTGCACCCGTTCAGTTAAAGTCTGCACCAATCACGTCTTCACTGTTTGATTTAAAATCTAATATGTTTGAGGGCACAGATGTATAAATCTGTGTAGCTATGGTAATTGCTAATGCTCCACACTGGTGTTATTTAATCTTGATACTTTTTCATCTTCACCATCCCCCCCAAAAAATTGATTTGATTCTCCTGCAAAGGGAAACACTGCTATACCAAGGACCTCCACTGTCATCCACAAACTATTAGAACCACGTAAATGTACCAGCCCTTCAATTTTATTACATATTTAATCATAAAAATTGACATGGCCAATTGTGAAACTGTCAGTACGTGTCTTTAGTCCCCAAAGAGGAGCTCTATGACTGCCAGAGCATGTAGTTACATGTTAAGAAGAATGTATTAGCCTGATCTCCTTCCTAATAATGGATGGAAAATGTCACTCAAATGCACAGTCATAGCTCTTTTATATAGACAAGGCAAAAACGACATCAGGTTTTGGCTCTATGAATTATGCTGTTTGGCAGGGTTTTCCTTTTTGGGTAAGAATGGAAACATCAGTCTCACCTGTATCTTTTCACAAGGTTAAAGTAAAAACAGATTTCTTGAAATCTTTGAAATCCACAGAGTGTCGTCATTCCATGGATTCAGATCGTAGTTTCTTTCTGTTGAAGGCAGACGTGAGGATTGTAGTTTCATTGCTTGGTAACTTCTTCTGTTGTCATGTCTATGAGGGAAAAGTACCACAAAATCATCAGCTTGGTGTAAATTGCATGAATGAACAAAAGCAAATATGGATGTGCAAATGGATTTTTCTCTCAGTTCTGTCTGTAGACTGCAGCGGGGGCAGCGACCTCACCATGTCTCCTGAGGAGAGGGTTCCCATGCGTAGGTCCAGCACCCGAGAACAGGACCGCCGGAGTGGGGGGACCTGTTTCCTGCTTGCTGCCAGTGATTACACCTGCCCTGCAGACGGAGGGATACGAAAGACAGGTAGTTTAACTGATATGTAAAATTTCACTTTTTAAATGTCATTTAATTCAACATCGAATTAGAACATTGTGATGTGATTTTATAAAGTATTCTAAAAAGCATGCAGATCTGTTTATTGGGAAATCATTGTCAAATCCACGCTTGCTGTTGTGCACTGCTACTGATTAGTTGTTTGAATCATCAGTCATCATTAGTAAAGTTCAGTTTCCTGGAACCACCGGTCTGAATAAACCGCCTATCATTTTAGAAGGTACTATTAAAATCACAGATACTTGTCCAAATGCTCATCAGCTGATCCATGTCCTTAGTGAGTGGCACACCAACATCCCAGGAAGGGAGGAGGCTTTATGTTCAGCCCTAGTCAGCTCAGGTAACGTAACCTGTTGACGTGCTGTCGCGACTCTCCACAGACACACTGCATAACATTTTTGGCCTTTCTAAGGGGCAAACGCATCCCGGCAGCTGACTCAGAACTGTTGCTTTCTTCACAATTTATTCCTGTTTTCTGGTTGCCTGGAAACAGTTGAATACATTTCTGACCCAGTGTCTTACTTTTTTGGCTGTGGACTGGTCCACTGTCCGTCCACAGAATGCAAAATAATTGCCAAGTACATCATCTGCCTGTAAGGTGATGATACACCAGCAAATAGTTTTTCACTGTCAGAGAGGATAAAAGGTTAAGGAACAAGATTTTAGTCAACTCATAAACATATTTATAGGGTAGGGTATAAGTCACCAATGGATATCAGTCTTATAGCTCTGGCTACCGTTCTTACAAATCCTGTACTGGCTGAGCCCTACCAAACATCATCATCAGAGGATCTGCAGGAAAGAGACGAGGTTTTAGTTTCTGTTTGTAACTCTTGGCCATAAAGCTAATATTTATTTCTAAAGACTGAAGCTAGCTAGGAAGAGAAGCTTACATTATCAGCTCCTGTTAGAATTGATAAATACACTATTTATCAGTTTCTTAAACTTTTTCTCTTGTACCTTTGGTTTTTACATTATTTAGCAAACCATCAGCTCCAATAAAGCAGTTCTTTAAATTTGAGTTTGCAGAAAAATGAAGAAGTCACTTTCCCAAATATTATGAGTTGGAAATAGCTCTGATTGCATGACTGAAATAATGTTTTTCATAAAACTACAGGAATAAAATTCATCTTTACTTGCTGTCAGACTTGCCCTCCTGAATTGCATAGCACATGTCACCTTGTGCCAGTACATTGTGAAAAGGTCAGACTCAGAAAGGGCTTGCTAACACTTTGACCCAGCCTAAAGGTTATTGTTAAGTTACACCTGCTGAATTTCCTAAAAGTGTTGTTGCTGTTCTGTATGATATCAAAGGCAGAAAAGGTCATGAAACTAGTGATGGGATTTCCGGCTCTTTTTAGAGAACCGGCTCTTTCGGCTCGGCTCATTAAAAAGAGCCGGCTCTTTCGCCCCCTGAACCGGCTCTTCAGGTTGTTTTGTTGCTTTAATTAATTTATTATTAACAATAATATGAAATTATGCACAAAAGTAATTACTAATGTAAAAAAAAGAGTGGTTTTATTTATACATGTTTAAATATAAACATATGCGGTGGCCCCTAGAGACAAAGCACGTACAAATTCCAAAGCACGTACAAACTCCAAAACACATTTCTAGCGTTAACTGAACTTCCAAAACAGAGCTACTAGATCACTTAAATTACACAATTGAACGCAATGTGTTTGTGTATTTATACACAAGCACTCATATATATTCAAATAATTTAAAAAATGTTCATTTACCTGTTACTACCACACACTAAATCCGGTCGTTGGTACTTCCTGGCTTGTGTAGCCACTAGGTAACAAAAGCTCAACACTGCCCCCTAGCATCCTGGAGCACCTCTGTTGTGTTTTGTACGTGTTTTGAGTTTTTATGTGCTTTGTCTGTAGGGGCCACCGTAAATATACTTTTATTTATTCACTCCACATAAAATCTAATAAATAAATCATATAATACAAAAACCAACTATTCACATTTCAACTTTTAACTATTTAAATTTTCAGCTTTTTCCTTTTAAACAAATTTCAAGTGAAACAACACAAAACTCTGCAAACCACAACACAATTAAATATAAACTAAAATATGAAAACAAAAAGAAGATGCATATTCTCTGTCATATGGACCTGCATGAATAAACTTTCTGAATCCTTTATCATCCACAGCTGAAAATAGTTGTGGATACTATACCTTTCTGATGGGAGGTTGTTGTCCCTGGCTCTCTTTCTCTCTCTCTCCCTCCCGCTCTGTTCCTGTGCTACTGCGAGTTTAACTATCGCCCCTCCCTCCTCTGCCCAGCAAAGCACAAGGCTCGCGTGAGGAGTGAAGTGAAAAAAGTGCGAGAGAGAGAGTGAGAGAAAGAAAAAAAAAACCCACGGCTCGCGATAAGGAGCCGGCTCGTGTCGTTCACGTCAAAGATCTGGCTCTAAGAGCCATTTCGTTCGTGACGACACATCACTACAGGAAACAAAGCACATAAATCAAGCAGTTCGCAGAGCAGAGATTAGTTCAGACTGCAGTTTTTTTGATAGATGCAGATTATCTCTGCTAAATAGAGAACATACCAAAATGTCATTTGGATGCTATCAGAAACATATGTCATTCAGATTGCTTCTTCTATTTACCTGCAGAGACATGAATCTTGTGTTAATCTGCAAAGTAAAGTGGAAGTGTTAAGCCTTGGCTAACTGCCTTGTATGGGAAGGTAGCTGCATCTCCAGGAGCCTAGCTGAATATCCGGCTCCTAATATTATTGCTGTAAAGCCACCTAGCACTCATTGGATAGCAGGCAAATCAGTGCTTCTGTTCCACTGATTATTTTGCTAAAGCACCCATTATACAAGAATTCTAATGAATGCAAAGCATTCATTAGGCTTGCTAACAGAGCCTTATTTTTCATTGCATTAAGCAAAAGAAACAACAACAACAAAAAACAACTGCTGATGGCTTTGAGGTGGTTACTGGAGTAGTCTAACAGGTTAACCTGTCCACATCTTCAGCGACAGCGCATCATGATTTTCAGTGAAGTCAGGTGAGCAGCTGTCCCTTTTATCCATCGTGGTTGCAGTTGCCACCACACTGACGGTAATGCATAAAACATGGGTTCCTTTCTTGTTCCCGCTACCTGTTGGCTCAGACCCAGGCTCTCTTTTGTTCTGCTCGCTTGGCTCATTCTGAAAGAGCCCCAGTTTAATTTGCACCCATGCTCTCAGTGAATCAAATGGTGGTGTATGCAGAGTGGTAATGAGGCAACATTTCCATTTGCTGTTCCTCATCAGCCGATTGGCATGCTCCATTACTGCGCTGGCTGCTGTGGCTTGTTTGGTTATTTTGAACCCAATGCAGATTTACTGATGTGCATCACATGCAGCATTTTCAGAAGTTTGAGCTGTTGTTGTTAAGATGATTGAATTAAGGTGTGTCGATTATCATCATCATCAGTATGTGTCTGGATTCATACACACACAGTAACATTTGATACATAATCTAAGACACATGCATGTTGTTCATTTTAAGCTACATATTGTGGCTCAATATATGAATTGGTGGTTTATATGTGCACTTGTTAACTTTAACCGTTCCTTGGAAATTTTATCCATTTCTAATGGGAGAAAATACTAATGATGCTGTCACTGGTGCCACAACATGAACGACTGTTTTTTTCTTCAGCCCTAAAGTTAAAGAATTATAATATCTCTCATTTAGCTAAAACGACTCTGACAGAGTTTACAGAGGTATTTCTCAGGGGTGGAGCTTGCTGTGCAAGTTACAGAAATACAATTACGAAGGAGCTCCGCTGGCTTGCAAAGTTCAAAGAACTTCAAGATACATACAGCTTCAAATGGCAACACATATAATAGATATGCTACTTACTAATTACCTAGCTAACTACAGGGTAGCACGACTGCTCTATTATTAGTTTAAGTTTTCATTACAAGCACCAAGAAACAGAAACACTGTCTACAATATAAACAAAATCAAAAGCTGACTCTTCCGTCCCATATCAACTTTTCATTAAGTAACTAAGCACCACTTTTTCAGAGGAAAGATTGTCAGTAAAGTGAAAGAGAAATGAAGTAGATTCCCAGCATCAGAGGACTGACTACAAATCCCACGAATGTTCCTGTTGTGCGTCCAACACTGGCCTGATCACTGACCTCAGACTCCCTAACCAAAGATAGCTGTGCAGCTTCTTTCTTCAACTTAATTTCACCAAAGCTGCCATCTGTGACGTCGTGCAGCTATGAGGGGCATCTCTGATGAAATTATGGACATGTCGCTGCCGCTGATAGAGAGGAGCAGCCACACGCCAGTAGAAACAGATAACCTTTACCATGACTAATTCACTTGTTCACTGACCATCCACGAGTTAGCAAACCTGTGGTCCAAGATGCTGCAGAACCAATCACAGAGCTTTCTTTTCTGTATCAAGATCTGCAGATGTGGGTCAAAGCAGGAACAAGTTCATTAAAGCAGAATGTTTTCTTAAGAATCTACTTAAAGGAATATTGATCTTTTTAAATGACAGCATTTCGTACTGTTGAAATTCAATATTTCATCTTAAAAGTTTTAAATAAATAGCACAGCTGGCCAAACAGCAAACACAAGTGAGATTCAACTCTGACATGCTAAACTGCTGGCATTGTTACATTTTTGGACCCTAAAGAGAAAAACATGAATACTGTGCATGGTGGGGCTTTAAAGTCTTCCACTTTTTCATCGCTCAATTTTAAAACATTTAGACGATTTGATGTGGCATAGAGATTCTCTTGCCATCTGAAAATATAATATTATTGGGCAATAAATTGATATAGTAGTGCATTGTTCAACAATAAAAGTAGCCTTTTTTTCAACATCTGCTGTGACGACAAGGCTACCAGTAACTCCCTGCTAGCATAGCATGAATGCAGCATAAAGAACAGCTCGGGTTTAAAATGTCGCCACACAAACTTATTTTGTTTCAGAGTAGGCAAAGATTTAAATAAAGAGAATTTAATTTAATTATGCATCGATTTACTGCAGGAACTAAAGATGTGAACAGCTATCGGTGTATCCAGTGTTGTTTGTATTTGTTGTAGATGTAATGGATTTCATATTTCAGTTACTTCAGCAACAATATAGATAGTTTGCACTTAAAGCAATCTTAAGAAGCACTTTTGAGCCAGTCAGGTTGTTTCTTCCTCTCAAGCAGCTCCAGGCCTAAGAATTTCAATATGCTTTATGGCCAGTGTCATGAAATGTGCTGTACATGCACTCACCATACAGTATGCTACTGTTGCTATGTCTCACTCCTGTCTCCTGTCTTGTCTCGGTTCACTCGGCTGGCTCGGATTTGGATCGTTGCCTGCCTGCCTGCCTGCCTGCCTGTGTGTGTTCATGTCCTGTTCCTGCACAACCACCTCCACCACCACCACCTTTGTCGCCCCCCTCATCTGAAGGCTATGAGAAATCCCGGAGCTTAAACAACATAGCGGGCATGACTGGCATGGCTGGTAACACTCTGAGGCTGTCTCCTGTGACCTCGCCCTATGGATCGCCCTGCCCGCTACGCCGCTCTCGCTCCCCTATCCCTTCCATCCTGTGAGATGTCCACCTCTGGACCGCTTTGACCCCAACCAACCCATATCCGTTCCACTAACAAACCACATCCCTCTGGCATCAAATCCGAACTCTGTTTAGTTCTTGTGACTAGTGGAGAAGTACTCCACCATCGTAGCCAAGAATCGTGTAAATGTCTCGAGTAACCTGAGCAAGTTCTGCGCTTTTCCTTCGAGGTACATCTGCTAAGCTCACATTCATCTCCTGATGTACCTTTTAGCTCGATATTATCATAATGTGAGTCTTGCAATAAAAAAACTGTTACTGGTGGCTTCAGAGGTAGCAGCCATAACGTGTAATAAAGGACATTTAATAATCAGGGATATTAGATGTTGTTATATTTAGATACCTTGAAATAGATGTGCTTCCAGAAAAAGAAAGAGAGATGCCACTTTGTTTTAACCTCACACAAACTGTGACTTTGTTGATGGTAAACTGTGTTATAATTGGGTTGGAGTTGGAGAGGAGGGGCAAGTCGCTTTTCACCCGCTGTTGGGCCTGCTCATGTTTTTGCATGGATCATCCTGTAACCATCGTCTTCAAGCAGCGTGCACAGAGGAGGGGAGGAGAGCTCGAGGATCTGTAGAACAGACTTGGAGTTGTTTCTAGAAAATGTTGTTATGTTGGGATTTAGGCGAGGGAGGGCGTACCCGACTCGTACCATGTCTCATTTTGCCATTGGCTTCAGCAACAATCCACGAAGAGACTGAAAACACAGAAGCCCAGCTGGGCGTTGCTTTCTGCTCATTTGCTGCTATTTCTGAATAACTTTCTCCTCCTCTGTGTCTAATTTTCTTTTTCCTCTGACGTAGTGCCACCAAATCTGTTGTGTTTCTGGTTGTTTACTCACAGATAACTGCAAAGAGGTTGTCTTTACTGGTTTTACACAAGCAGAGAGCAGCGTTCTATCTTAATGGCTTGAAGAAAGGCACCGCCATAGTGGAAAGGTAAAGGAATGAGGGTGCGGTGCCATCTCACCCTTTTCTTGGCTATTTTTCAGTGTGTGTGTGTGTGTGTGGGGGGGCATAGACAGGTAGCATTTTATTCATGAGGCAATGTCCATAAAAAATAAATAGATGTACGTCCCCAGACTACACAGTTGAAATTGAAGCTAATCAGTCTTTTTGACAATGACAGGCATAAACTGCCTCTGTGTACCAACAGGTGTGGGGAAGCAGACGTAACCATGCAGCAGTGTGCCTCGCCCATCACTACAGTATGTCTATAGAAGTAGCAGGAGGTTGCTAAGCAACTGGCTCACAACTAGATGCATCTTCCACGTAGCTCGGCAAAAAGTCAAACTATCAGAAAGAGGAGCTTGTCTTTGTCTTTGCACCTAGTTATTGATTCACGCCTTACATGAACGACCCCAGCACACAGACGAGCCTTTAGAAATAAAATTTTGTACTGTTTTGATTTTTGTGCATATATTTTTAAACAGACAGCGTGTGCATGGTGAGATCTGATGCATTTCTTTCATCCAAACATGTGTTTATATTTTATTTAGACAATTCATTTCCTATTTGAATAACAGTGGGATAAATTGTCATCTGTATGAGGACCTATTGCAGTGGGAAGACCTCATTTGGAGCCATAAGGCCACGCCTACAGGACAATAAGGATGAGGACGCACCCGAGAGCCACTGACTGACAGGCTGTCGGTGAGCAGACTGGAAGACTCACAAAAAATTCTTATTTTGAAAAGGAGAGGAAAGCAAACTGGGCTCGTCCTTAAAAGAGACTATCTAGTGTGTAGATTCTGCTCCTGTAAATACAAAACAACACAGCACATCTGGGCCATGTGGCTCTGTCCACACATCTGTCTTTTGATATAGCGAGTCAGGTACGAGGCGGCTCGCTGCTACGTTGCGCCGTTGACACTCTGAGTCGATCATCTTGCTGTGATATCCCTCCTTGCAATAAATGTATTGAGACGCATCAGTCGAGACACTTTGTGTTCAAAACAAGGAGTGTGTTCATATATGAAATTCCACACCGAGTATATACAGTGTAGAGAGGCAACGTTGAACAAATGTGACATTACGATCATCTCTGCTTTTGTTTCTCTCTGTAATTTCAGTAGGTTAATTGCTGCTGTGTGTAACTGTGTGTGTGCGTGCGTGTGTGCGTGTCCTAACAATCCAGGGTAAGGTCTATAGCTTGAAAGGCCCGGTCAGAGAAGACCAGCGAGTGGACTCGATGCTGTCACTCTTGTACATTTAGCACAAACAGAAATGAGACAGAGCTCCCCTGTGATGCAGTGCCGTTGTAGAAGTCCCCTCTCTACCCTGCGTTAGTGCTGCAGACGTTCATCTCTATACAAACCAAATTGTTCTGACCAGACTATTCCTCATGACTCCTGGTGGCTAACAAAAATAACTTGATTCTTCCAGATCTTTCCCCTTGTGGGGGTGAAGCAAACGTGTAGCAGAAGTTTACCAAGTTATACAGCGGGACTTCTAGAATGGCTACATCTGCACCGTAGCAATCCCACATACCCACACAATCAGATTGGATTCGCAATAAGCACCCGAAAAACAAAAGCACCGATCCACACTGTGATTTCAGGAGCCTGTTAAAACAGGAAGGTGAAGGAAAACGAGTGAAAAAGCAGCTGGAGAAGCTGCCAGGCGAGATCTGAAAGTGGCACAACCGGCACAGTTGTAGGCTAGCTGTTCCAGTGTCGCCCTGAACCCACCATCCTCCTCATGTAGTACACACGCTGCTTCACTCTTTGAATTGACAAAGGGGTACCGTTCTTCGTGTATTTCTAGGATGATGTTATAACTTGAAAAAAAAGGTGTTTATTTTTTTGAAACCAGAACATGTATTTTTGTGTCTTACTGTGGAGTACTTTGCTCTTTCCTGTAAAGTCCTGGTAGTCTGATGCTGTGCTTCTACATCGTGTCCTCCAACTGTCAGGCTTTTGATCCAAGTTCATGTTTCGTATGTTTTACTGTGAGCATAATTCTAGTTTTTGTAATTCTGTATTTGTGGAGCCTTTTGTTGGCAAGTGCATGCTGAAAAGAAAAATCATTATGTCAAATTGTAAAAAAAAATAAAATAAGATGACATATTGTATATCACGTTCAAAACAATGTGTATAGAGTAAAGGTAAATACTATGTGAGAGACTCACATAAACTATTTATCTTTTAACAGATGGTCTCTGTCTTTGCTTAATTTCACCTATTTTCTTCTTGGTTGTCAGAAAAACACAAATGTGTGTTTAACCTTCACGCACACCACACAAACCCTCACTTTTCATATAGGAGTCAATCGTCTCCACTTTTCTAAATTGAAAATCGACTTATTTCTTTTGATAATGCTTAACTTCACCTATTAAACCACCTTCAAACTTTCCCCTTTACATTAGTGACTCAGGTCTCTGCGCACAGAAAAAAAAAAAAATCTAACCTGAATTGAAATTAAAATGAAAACTTTAACAATCCTTTTCCACAGTGTTAGTCAGTGACTGGCTGCTCCTGTATGGGATCAGAACGATGCCGCCTTATCCCACAGTCCAGCCAATGATGCGATTCACATTCGTGTATACGCAGCTAATCAACGTGGCTGACAGGCTCTGACAGCGTCCTCATGTGCCGGAGTTTTAGCAAAGCGGCTGATGTGGAGTGAAGCCAGGTTAATGACAACGTGTCCAACCATTGGAGATGTGAGCAGGACAGACGGAACAACTGACGGACAAAGTGTGGACTTTATTGTGTTGATCGGCCACGTAAAACCAGAGTTATGATAAAATATCTGTAATGTTTGTTTTTCTTCCTGAATACTGTCGTTGTTTATATTTACTGCGGGAAGAAACGGTAAAAACGACGTTTTATAAGGAAAACGCTCGAAAGCCTGTGAGCAAAAACAACGCCAAAAAAACCCCCAGCCTTTCCTATTGGTGAAAAAATGAAACCTGGTCGACCAATCAAAAAATGATATGGCAACATGACATTTAGTTGTTTAGGAAGGAGGAGGTTTTAAGAGTGACGGCGGAGATTTGCGACATTTAGCGTGTTTGGAGTCTGAACATAGTGTGTTGTCTTGTGTAGT